>NC_056726.1:785603764-785801264 GCF_019279795.1 Protopterus annectens | reverse complement strand
ACCAGTATGACTTGTCATCTGAAATTTTTTCACTTGTGGGGGGATATAATTCCTTTCATAGAAGCAGCACATTTTACAAGTTTAAATTGCTTCCTGTAGCTTATACTCAGGATACAGTTACTGTACTCCTCAACATTCATTCCCTTGTTTTCCATTCATATGTAAACATTTTACCCTGGCACAGGTATGGTGCTTTTATACCTGTTAAGCTGTTAGTACCTTTGTAGGGTAACACCCTGCATTAAGCACCAAAGTGCAGTGGCACTGTCTCATTAGGTTACCCATTAGGTACTCATCAGGTTACTCAATAGGTGCCCATTAGGTTACTCATTAGGTTACCCATTAGGTGCTTGTTAGGTACTCATTAGGTACTCATTAGGCTACCCATTAAGTACATGTAAGTACTCATTAGGTTACGCATTAGGTTACTCGATAGGTACCCATGAGGTTACTCATTAGGCTACTCATTAGGTTACCCATTAGCTACTCATTAGGTACTCATTAGGTTACTCATTCTCCTTTGGTGCTAGGAGAATCAGAAGGCTCTGACTTCTACTCACACAGGAGGTAATGGGGTACATCATCCAGCAATGACAGTGCACTGCAGCATAAGAGCAGTAATGCTGAACTCCTGAGCTACTGAACTTTGAATAAGATTGCAAATTAAGAAACTAAATGCCTGAGCTGAAGTTAGTGCAGCTGGGTGTTAAAGATACAGCACTTACTGGCAAAGAGCAGGGGAAATTCCTCCATTTTCTGGTAAGATTTCTGCCACTCAATTTAGACACTGCCTCAGTTTCCCTTGGAAAAGGGATACCACAAAAACAGCAAAACAAATAACTTGAAACATAGATGTATTAGTACTACAGTTTTGTTATCTGTTGAAAACATTAATAGAACAGAGCAGTGAGGACAAAATGTGTAGAAGCATTATTCCTTACAGATAGCACAGCAAATATTTACAGGAGCCTAACAAGCAAACATATCTCAACATGAAAGGTAATGATACATACATGTGCAAATTACTTATTTTTGTGAAATATTGGATCCAGAGTTGAAAAACTATACTCCGTGCATTGAACATACAGTAAAATGTAAACTAATGGGAGTAGACATACCCAGGGATAAAAAGGAACAAATTACAAATTGGAAAAACTTCCTCCTTAGCCTCAACAAGCAAATTAGATCACTAGTGAAAACCTACAAAGCCAATAATGAATTGAAACTAGCCTCTGAATCAAAGGGAAACCACAAAGCCTTCTACGGTTACATCAGGAACCTCCATGGCAAAGCCCAGGTTTGTTCCAAATTAGTACTTAGCGGTATCACTTACATTCATCCTGTTGACTTAACCAACCTGCTAGCAGATAGGTTCAGTGCAAACTTTACCCCCTGTCTCCCCACCAAAGGCCCTTTCAACCTCCCCGATACTTGTCCTGTACCTCACATTTATTTATTTTATTCACTTACGGGGAAGTTCACTGGGCTAGGAAGAGCCTGTTTTCAGTGCAGACCTGTGGAGAAAAGCTCCACAATAATTGCAACATTTCACATGTTACAGAAGGACATAGTTCATACAGCTATTTAAACGTTTACAGATAAGCTCCATGATATTTGCAACTGGCTTGTCACAATGTTACAAAAATGAAAAGACATAATTCAATGCAGAAATTTCAACATTTACATAAAGTGAATATTTTTGTTATGAACTCAATTGTAGTTTTAACATTTCAAAATATATAGCTACTATCCATTAGTAGGTTAGGAAAATATTATGCATGGAGAGGGTAATAGTATATTTTGAGATTGGAGAGTATAGTACAATAGATATTAGAGAGAAAGTTAGTTTTTAGTAGGGGAGGGATTGTTTTGGGTGTGATGAAGTAATAGCAGAGGTAGTTGGATGAGTCAGTGCAAGGTGGAATGAGAGGGGGAGGGGGTTAAGTTGGAGCGTGGCAAGGGCATTCCCATTTGGAAGAAATCTGAGAGAGTAGCTGAGATTTGAAATTTGTATGGCTAGGTAGGTTGCATAGGTGTGTGGGGAGAGAGTTCCACTGTTTAGCTAAGGAGTGGGACAGCAGTAGATGGCCAGGAAGTCATGCAGGTTTGTGGACCTGAAGGAGATTTTGTTTTTTGGATATGAGTGAGTGTTTGGGAATGTAAGGTTTTAAGGAAGTAGCGAGAGCTGGGCAGTTGGCAGGTTTAAAGATGAGCTTGTGGACACTGGTGAGTTGTAGGTAACTGAGGTAGTTGATTACTTCAAGCCAGTTGTGGGTGAGGAGGGAGTGGCAGTGGTGGGACGAGTTTTTTGAATTGGTTGCAAATTTCGAGATCTTGTACTAGCAGGATTCAAGTTTGGACCGAAGGCCAAGATAGAGATTGGTGAAAAGAGGGGCACCATAAATAAGGGAGGGGAGTAGGAAGGTGGATCCAAGACTTTTGACTGGTAGAGGGGCTTAGGAAGTGGTTGTGCCTGTAGAGGAGAGCTAACTTTTGGTGGATTTTCTTGATTGTGGAGTGGATGTGGGGTTAAATTTTAGTTCTTCATCAATAATGATGCCAAGAAAGAAAAAATGATGTCAAGAAGAGGAGGAGGAGGAGGAGTGTGAGGGCAGCACCAAGGATCAAATGGTGGAAATTGAAAAAGGGTAATTGTGAGGTGGAGTTCAGGGAATAGTTAAGACAGGCACTGGGTGGCAGTGAAGAATTACCGAATAGCTGGGTAACTACAGCAGAGCTAGTAAGGGAGACGGATAGAAAGGTGCTTGGTGTGACATCTGGACAGAGGAAGGAGGACAAGGAGACCTGGTGGTGGAATGAGGAAGTACAGGAGAGCATACAAAGAAAGAGGTTGGCAAAGAAGAAGTGGGATTGTCAGAGAGATGAAGAAACTAGACAGGAGTATAAGAAGATGAGGTGCATGGCAAAGAGAGAGGTGGTGAAGGCTAAGGATAAGGCATATGAAGAGTTGTATGAAAGGTTGGATACTAAGGAGGGAGAAAAGGACCTGTACCAATTGTCTAGGCAGAGGGACTGAGCTAGGAAAGATGTGCAGCAGGTAAAGGTGATAAAGGATAATGAGGGAAACATACTCACAAGCGAGGAGAGTGTGTTGAGGAGATGGAAAGAGTACTTTGAGGGGTTGATGAATGAAGAGAATGAGAGGGAGAGATGCTTGGATGATGTGGAGATAGTGAATCATGAAATGCAATGGATTAGCTAGGAGGAAGTAAGGATAGCTATGAAGAGGATGAAGAATGGAAAGGCTGTTGGTCCAGATGACATACCTGTGGAAGCATGGAGGTGTTTAGGTGAAATGGCAGTGGAGTTTTTAACCAGATTGTTTAATGAAATCTTGGAAAGTGAGAGGATGTCTGAGGAATGGAGAAAAAGTGTGCTGGTACTGATTTTTAAGAATAAGGGTGATGTGCAGAGCTGTAGTAACTACAGAGGGATTAAATTGATCAGTCACAGCATGAAGTTATGGGAAAGAGTAGTGAAAGCTAGGTTAAGAAGGGACGTGATGATTAGTGATCAGCAGTATGGTTTCATGCCGGGAAAGAGCATGACAGATTCATAGGTTCATAGGTAGGTACTAGGCTATTGGCCCTAGAGCCTATATAAGCCTAGCCAAAAAGGTACCCTGGCTTTTGCCACCCAAGAAAATTATTTCCTTGTGCCCCTGTCGAGCAGGGCCACAGAAGTGATCCCCAGGGTGAATTTCCTATTTCCCATCCAATCATCAAGATTTTTCTTGAACAGTGCTAATGAGGAGCTCTGTTTGACATAGATATGTAGTCTGTTCCAGAGTATGGGAAGTCTCTGGGACAGTAATCTATCCCTCCAGCATGTTCTGTTTACTGTGGTGACAAGGTTTAGGTCCCTACAGCGTGTAGTTGGGAGGGATTGGGATTTCTTTAAATGGAGCATGTCCAACAGCTCTGGGTTTGACATAGCTTTGTATGCTAGGCAGTGATCGCCTCTGGGTAGGCGATATGCGACAGAGTAAAGTTGGAGTTTTTTGACAGTCTGCGTAGGGTATCTGTTTAAGGCTAGTAATCCTCTTTGTGAGGTATTTCTGTGGCCTCTCCAGTTGTTGTAGATGTCTTATGAGGTACATACCAAAAGATGCGATGTTTGCTCTGAGATTGTTGATGGAGAAATACAGAGAAGGTCAGAAGGAGTTGCATTGTGTTTTTGTAGACTTAGAGAAAGCAGATGACAGGGTGCCTAGAGAGGAGTTGTGGTATTGTATGAGGAAGTCGGGAGTGTCAGAGAAGTATGTAAGAGTGGTACAGGATATGTAAGAGGGTAGTGTGACAGCGGTGAGGTCTGCAGTGGGAGTGACGGATGCGTTTAAGGTGGAGGTGGAATTACATCAAGGATCAGCTCTGAGCCCTTTCTTATTTGCAATGGTGATGGACAGGTTGACAGACGAGATCAGACAGGGGTCCCCAATGACATTGTGATATGTAGTAAGAGCAGGGAACAGCTGGAGGAGACCCTGGAGAGATGGAGATATGCTCTAGAGAGAAGAGGAATGAAGGTCAGCAGGACTAAGACAGAATATATGTGTGTGAATGAGAGGGAGGATAGAGGAATGGTGAGGATGCAAGGAGTAGAGGTGGTGAAGGTGGATGAGTTTAAATACTTGGGATCAATAGTTTAGAGTAATGTTGAGCATGGAAGAGAGGTGAAGAAGAGAGTACAGGCAGGATGGAATGGGTGGAAAAGAGTGTCAGGAGGGATTTGTGACAGACGAGTACCAGTAAGAGTGAAAGGGAAGGTCTACAAGAAGGTAGTGAGACCAGCTATGTTATATAGGTTGGAGACAGTGGCATTGACAAAAAGGCAGGAGTTAGAGCTGGATGTGGCAGAGTTAAAGATGTTAAGATTTGCACTGGGTGTGACGAGGGTGGACAGGATTAGGAATAAGTATATTAGAGGGTCAGCCCAGGTTGGAAAGTTTGGAGACAAAGTCAGAGAGGCAAGATTATGTTGATTTGGACATGTGCTGAGGAGGGATGCTGAGTATATTGGGAGTTAGAGCTGGATGTGACAGAGTTAAAGATGTTAAGATTTGCACTGGGTGTGATGAGGGTGGACAGGATTAGGAATAAGTATATTAGAGGGTCAGCCCAGGTTGGAAGGTTTGGAGACAAAGTCAGAGAGGCAAGATTATGTTGGTTTGGACATGTGCTGAGGAGGAATGTCGAGTATATTGGGAAAAAGATGCTAAGGATGAAGCTACCAGGTAAGAGGAAAAGAGGAAGGCCTAAGATAAGGTTTATGGATATGGTGAGAGAGGACATGCAGGTGGTTGGAGTGACAGAGCAAGATGCAGAGGACAGGAAGAAATGGAAACAGATGATCTGCTGTGGCAACCCCTAACGGAAACAGCCTAAAGAAGATGATGATCAATAATGATGCCAAGAAGCTTGGTGTTAGGAACAATTTCAAGGAGGGTGTTGTTTTGGCTCTGTATGGTGAATGTGGATTTGTCAATGGAGTTTTTGGTAGAGGAAAAAACATTAGTTTGGTTTTATTTGCATTTAGTGCCAGATGGTTAGACTGCATCCAGGTTTCTGTTTTGGAGAAGGCTAGTTGGGTTTTTGCTAAGACCTCAGAGGGGGAAGAAGGCTGAGCAGATGATTGTTGAGTCACCTGCATATTAGATGATAGATGAGTCTGGGATGGATTGGTGAAAGTTGTTAATGAACAAGTTGAAGAGGAGAGGGCCAAGAACTGAACCTTGTGGGATACCTGTGGGTGTGGGAAGGATAGGGGAGGTTGAAGTTTTCCACTGGACTGCTTGTTGGCCGTTGGGCAAGTAGCTGGAAAACCAAGAGATGGTGGTGGGAGAGACGTGTAGGGTGGAGAGTTGGGATATATGTAGGGTGTGTGAGATGGTGTCAAAGGCCTCTGACAGATCTAGGAAAAGTGTGGATATGAACTTGCCTGAGTTATGTTCGAGGTTTATGGTTTCATGAAAGGAAAGAAGGGTAGTCATGGTGCTGTGGCCAGGGCGGAAGCCACGCTGGGTAGGGGAGAGGAGATTGTTTAGTGTTAGGTGTGCCATGAGTTGTACTTGTATTGTTTTCTCTAGTATTTTAGAAAGAGGGGAAAGGATGGCAATAGGCCTGAAGTTGGTGGTATCAGTATTTTTGCCACCTTTGTGGAGAGGGATGATGTAAGCATGGCGCCAGATAGAAGGGATATATGATTCTTGTATGGATCTATTTATAAGAATAGAGAGGTAGGATAGGCAATGGTGTCTGCAGATTGTTTGAGGAAGGGGGGGTGGAAGGTTGTTGGGTGCAATGCAACAGGGTTTGAGTTTGAGGAGAAGTCTTTTTATAGTGCTTGTGGGGATGGGCTTGTGGCAGAAGGATGTGGAGGAAGGTTGATGATTGGGGTGGTGGTTGGGGCATGAGGGGGTGGTGGTGGAGGAGGGGGGTGGGAAGGAGGCTGACAGTTTAGCTATGCAGTCTATGAAGAATGAGTTGAACTGGCTGGCTGTTTCAAGGCTGGAGAGGTTGGGGTCTGGGCAGGGGTTTTCTTTGTTGCCAGGATGCAGCATGGATGAGATGGAGTCCCAGAATTTTTTGGGATTTGCTGAGTGCAAGGACTGGAGTTGGAGTAGTGGGCTTCAGGGTCTTAATTATTAGTTTTTTGCAGAGTTTTGTAGTTGCTTATACTCTAGGATGGTGTTAGGGTTTTTATGTTTTTGATATTGTTTCCATTTTTTGTCCCTTTGCTGCAAGGTTAGTTTAGTATCTTTTGATAACCATGGGCAGGGATTGGTTTTGATGCATTTGGTTCAGGGGGGGCTTTCTTGTTGAGAAAGGTTAGGAATGAGTGGTTAAAGCAGGAAATGACATCATCTAGAGGGAAGGGTTTTTAGAGGGGACCAGTCAGTATGCTTCAAGCATTCGGAGAAAGTTAGAGGGTTGAAAGAGGAGAGGTTGCTGGTTTGGATGTTATGGTATTGTTTATGCAATGCAGATGGGAGATGGTCGGTGAAGACTGGTAGGTGATCCCTGAGAGGATCAGGTAATGTTCCGGCTTTGATGATAAGGTTTGGGTGAGTTGGTAGGATCCAGTCAATGATGGTACCAGAGGTACTATCTTTATTTGGTCTGGTTGGAGATTGTATTAGTTGTGAGAAGTTGTACATGTTGATTGTGTGGGACGGGGCTTCAGAGTTAATAGTATTCCAGTTGATGTTGGTATCACCAAGTATATAGGTTTCATTTTTTATATTGGAGGAGAACCAGGACAGGATGTTTTCAAGAGTTTTGATATTATCACCAGGGGGAATATAGAGGTTAGTAAAACATATGGACTTGTGGTTGTTTATTTTTAGCAAACCTATTTTAATTTCAGCATTAGCAAAGGTTGGTATTTTATTGGAGTAGGGAGTTATGGTATGGGGGTCGGGTAGATTATTGCTACTCCACTCCTTTTTTGTGGGCTCTGTTGTTGCAAATGATTTGGAAACCTGGTGGTAGGATTTCACTATCTTTTATATAGGTTTTCAGTCAGGTTTCAGAAACGGCGGTAATGTCAGGGTGGTTATGGGAGAGCCAGGCATGGAGGTTAGGGATTTTGTTTTTTAGGCTTTGTGCATTATGTGTTGTAAGGTGAATGGACTTTGAGTTTGTGGGTTGAGTGGAGGGTTTGGTGAGATTGATGTTAGAGATGGGTCCGGGGTTGGGGTGAATGTCGCCGGCTAGTGAGAGAGAGAGATGTGGTGGAGTAGAAGAGTGAGGGAATAGAAGAGTGAGGCAGTGTGTTGGACAAGGGTAGCTTGGGTTGTGTGAGAATAGTGATTTTTTTGGTACCACATTTAAGAGGGGAGTACGGGGGGCGTTGGGTTGGGAGCAGTTTTGGTTTGAAGAAATAGACTGGGTTACAGATAAAAAGTTCATGTGACATGGATGAGTAGGATGAAAAGTGAGGTTGATGGTAAGATGTAGTGGAGTGTGTGTGAGAGTTATGACAAGGGTTGGGAAAAAGTGTGAGATAGGTAAGAGAAGAGAGAGATATTAGTAGGGCAAATGGGGTTATAGGGAGAGATGTTATGTAGAGCACTGTGGAAGGGGTGGATGTTTGGGGTGATGTAGATCTACAGGTGGGTGGGGTTTGGCTTAGGTGTGTTGTGACTGGAGAGGTGTTGGGTGGGGAGGAATCAGGGGATGTATAAAAGTACAGGTAGTGGGGGTGGGTGGAATTTGGGGGCTCAGGGAGGAGGAGCAGTCGCCAAACAGAAAACAATCAGTGAGAAGGTTAGCAACTACAGAAATAGGCCAGATAGAAACAACTCTGATCCAAAACAATACCAAAACAGCAAAATCTTCGGAAGTCAGGAATCGAAAAACAGGAACCAAAGTCAAATCCAAAAGCAAACTCTTTATTCTCCAGCGCCTTGGTGTAACCACCTTTCAAGAGATATACTCTTGAAAGGTGGTTACACCAAGGTGCTGGAGAATAAAGAGTTTGCTTTTGGATTTGACTTTGGTTCCTGTTTTTCGATTCCTGACTTCTGAAGATTTTGCTGTTTTGGTATTGTTTTGGATCAGAGTTGTTTCTATCTGAAGGTGTGTGGAGCGGAGTTTGTGTAATTATACAGAAATAGGCCAGCCTATCATTTTGGTTTGAATTTTACCTTTCTATTTGTTTTTATTATTTATGCACCAATGGGGAGCTGCAGTTCACTGAGAAGTAGGAAAGTAATGTAGTTATGCAAGGGGTTTTAGAAAAGGACATGCAGAAAGTCTTCACTACTGAGGGATGCCCGTGGGACAGCCAAAACAGAGTGTAGTCAGGCAGAGGTTTTTAGTATTTACAGATGTCTCCTGAGCTCATTGGAGGAATAAGTAAACTCTCAAGAGGAAGAGGAAGGGAATAGATAGGATTGACAGGGCTTGGAAGCTTACAATAAGATTATGTTAGGAAACCGAGAGAAGGGGGGGGCTAAGAGCCAGGGCTTGGAAAAAGCTGTGAGAATATAAAAACAATCAACCAGCTAGCCCAGATCAGTACCTAAAGGTGTCTGTTTATCTGTGGGAATTCAAAAGCAGATTTAGTAGAGCATCAGAGAAGTAGAATATAAAATAAATGTAAAGCTTTGGAAAGCTGTATATATTTGTTACAATAAATGGGAGAATAAAATATAACAATATAAAAGAAATGTGATATACAAGATAAATAAAATATAAGAATATAAAATAAATGAAAAGCTTTGGAAAATGTATATATTTGTTACAGTAAATGGGAGGAAAAGGGGGGGGGTTCAGTAGTGTGCACAGCAGAAGAATCAGTAGGAGTATCACAGAGAGAAGATTATAATAGACCTACACTGCTCACAGTCTGTTGATAAAAGTAGAACTTGCAGTGGCTTTTACTGGTTTGTACAGGGTTCCGCTCTCCGTGTTCTTGTATGGAGGCAGTTGATTCAGTTTTTTTTTTTTTTTTTGGACCTTTGAATGTGTTTAAGGGAATCTCTATACATACATCTCCATAGATCAAGTGTTAAGGCCCTATCCAAGGCAAAGAACACAGCTTCCATGGGACCTGATAGAATCCCCGGATGTATTCTGCACCATCTACAGCACGAACTAGCTTCGCCATTGAGCACCGTATTCAACCACAGCCTAAGTACAAGCTTCATTCCAGCAGAGTGGAGAACTACCATTGTCATCACCTTGCACAAAGTTGGTGTCACTACTGACCCTGGAAGCTATTGCCCCATTAGCTTGACAAGTCTGATCTCTAAAGCCATGGAGCCTATTATTATGGATCTCATAAACAAGGACACAGGCAATCCCCAAGCACTTGAACCCACCCAGTTTAGATTCATCAAGGGCAGATCTTGCTTGCTGAACCTGGTTGACTTCTTTGAGACTCTCACCAAGGCCTTGGATGAGGGAAAGTCAGTACATACAGCTTATCTTGACTTGGCCAAGGCCTTTGACACAATCCCCACTTGGGTATCATTGAAAAGCTAACACAACTTGGTGTAACTCCCATCTCATCAGGTGGGTGGCCAACTGGCTCACCAACAGGACCCACAAGGTCAAAATAAGCACCTCCACCTCACACTAAGTGTTCTGTCCTGGGACCCCTCCTGTTTGGCATCTACTTCTCAGAGGTCTAGGCAAAAACAAAAGGCCTGTGGCTGACCAAGTTTGCAGAAGACTGTAAGTTGGGTACTATCATTGACTCCACAAATAATGTTAACATACTGCAAGAGGGTCTCACAACAGCTAATGACTGGTGCTAAAGTCATGGCCTTAAGTTAAATGCAAAAAAAGTATCATATCATCATACCATTTGGCAAAAACACGGCCGCTACTGATTATCACATCAACGGCAATCCCCTACGTACACAACCTGTGGTGAGAGACCTAGGTACTCATGTTGACAACAATCTCACATTCAACTATCATGTAGTGGCAGTGGTCAGAATAGCCTTTCACTTGGTTCATCTCATAAGTAAAGGGATTGCATCCAGAACAAAAGGTGGTTATTATCTCTCTGTACTCCTCCCTCATTAGACCAATAGTTGAGTATAATGCCCCATTTGGTATGTACCTCTCCAATCATTTGTACCAACTGGAAAGGCCACATAAATAGTCACAAAGAGAATCCATGGCATCCAACACCTGTCCTATGGGGACAGGCTCAAATCACAATCACTCTACTCAGTATCACACAGATTGCTCAGGGGTGATCTGTGTCTTGACTACAAGGCAATCTTGGATCCTGCTGTATTAGGGATGCTCCATATCCACAAGCCAATTCCTAGTGCGTTACCAGCTTGAAAGGCCTGAATTTAATATGTGACATCAACAAAACCTGCTGGAGAGACAGGTCTGTCTCCCAGAGGGTGCACCTTCTCTGGAATAGACCTCCCATACACATCAACAGAGTACATGCCTGACCCTCTTCAAGTGCAACCTTGATGAGTGGATGGGAAACCACAAATTTGTCCCAGGGCTTCCACCTGTGTCCCTCATTGACAAGGGTGACAGGTGCTGACTGAAGTTTCTTTTTTGGGAATAAACTCTTGGCTAGGCTTGTAAGGGCCACAGGACCATTAGCCTAGTAAGTAATCTCCTGTGATCCTATGAGCATAGCTGGAACCACAATAAAGTATTAAATGCATGTGTTTGTGCTTCGTGAGGCTCTCTCTGGGACAGTTGAAAGTATTAAGGGTACAGTCCAGTCTGGGGATAAACAAAAGCTTACACACAAGTCTGATGGCTGACAGGATTAGGAAGGCTATCTCAAACAGAAGACAACTCAAGTGATCCACTTAAGAAACATTTATAGAGTAAATTAAGTCTAACAGGAGTGTGACAAGTTAAAATAGTGTTTAAAAATAACTCTTTATCATTCTGTTAACTGCCTAGACATGAAATTCTACGAGTTGAGGGCAGTTTGCATGTTGCACAACTCTGGTCACTGCCAGTAACAGGCAGATGGCAATTATGAGGCTTCAGTTAAAATTAGCAGCCACATCTCTCTACAGAATATCTGTTAAACTGAAATAACTTCCTTTAATTGATTAAGTAAAGGGCACATACGCCTCTGCTTAAGCCATATATTAAACATTCTGTGAAGGAATTTGAGAGACTTCATCATATTAGTATGACTTTTCAATAATGTTTTAACGGTGTTATTTAAACACCTTGCTTGGTGCCTTTGCACAGTTTTTGCCTTCAGTAACTTTGAACGCACAGTACACAAAGAATAACCTTTATACTGTGCATATAATCAATGTTTAACATGTTAATGTGGAATAATTATGGCATTTAGCAATACGATAAAAGTTGTTCTGCTGTGGGTGCTGTTAGATTACCTCATTACCAGTTTTATTTGGCCTTGTGTAATGACAGCATATACAAATCATTCCTTAAAAGCATGTATACATAGTTATTTAGTTTATTATTGCTAAAATATATTAAAATATTGATACACCATACACACACACATACGCGCACACACATACACACACACACACACACACACACACACACACACACACACACACACACACAGACACGCGCACACACACATACACACACACACCTATATAAGTTGCTTTGTTTTGAAAATTTTAACCTGTACTACAGTAGAAGCAGCTTCCCCTTGTGTTACTTTCTACACTGCAGGGAGTATGCTTTACAGACCCATGAAAGTATGCGCACACATTCCTCTGCAGGAACACATATCATTTCACTGGCCATTAATCGCACAAAATTAATTATAGTTTAATATGTACTTGTTAAAATATTTAGCATCATTTCATTTTCTCCAGTGTGTTACTGACTTGTGTTAAGCTGAGAGATTTCAGATTAGTTTTCTTTTATAACTCTTGAGGAAGGAACAGTTTTCTTGACCTTGTCTGCCATTCAAACAATTGCAGCTAGCTCGATTTATGTTTTCTTTTGTAAGTGACTAGTTATTCTGTCTGGTAATAAAGACATTTTACCACTTTAATCTGACTTACAGCTGTATCTTGGATAAATAATGCAAACCATTACATTTGTTGAAATTTACTTTGCGATAGATGTCAATGGCATTGCCAGCTATACACTAGAAGGGTCATTTTCCTAGGTGAATTTTGTCTCATTTCTGCTTTCTAAACTAACTGTGCTTGCCTGCTGTTATGGCACTGTTGTATTTATATCAAAGGATCAGAACCTGGCTGAATATCACCTTGTTGAATATACACCATACAACTTGAGTCTGCTTTTACATTTGATTTTGTTATCCACCTAACTGAACTTTCCTAAAATTGTCTCCTATATTATTGTTTTCAAAAGCCGCGGTGGTACAGCGGTAGCATTGTTGCCTTGCAGTAAGAGGTTCTCCTGTTCGATTCATGGCTGGAGTGTGCATGTCCTCTCTGCGGTCGTGTGACCTCCGAATGACATGTGTGAATGGGCGTGCCTTCGCTGAAGGTTGGGCGTCGGCCTGGCAACTCGGCACCATAAAAAACTCTACTGCTAATCATTAGCGGACCGGAGTTCCACTGTGGCGACCTCTAACGACCTCTAAAAGGCCGAAAAGGCAAAGAGGCATAGCTGATTCAACTAGTGCCCTCTGCCGGTCCTATGATCTAGTACCTCACCCCCTCAGCTCTTCAATTGAAGGGCAAAACCAGGTGGCCAGATACACACTCCCTCCCTCCTGCCCCAGCTCTTCAATGGAAGATCAAAAAAATAAAAGTCCACTATGCTCTCTTTACTGGCACACCAATCAGGTAACCAGACAAATACATGCTCACCTCCCCCTTGTCCCTGCTCTTCAATAGAAGAGGAAAAAAAGGTGTGCTCCACTCCCTACACTGACACACCAATCAGGTGACCAGACAGATACATGATCCCTCTTAAATGCCCCTACTCTAAAATGGAGGAGAAAAAAAAAAAAGAAAAGAAAATTCAGTAAATCAAGCACTTGCTGCTCCTGAAATGCAGGAGACAATTAGGTCCCATTTCTGTACCCTGCCCCAGCCTGCCTTCCTCAAGATTATAGTAAAAAAAGGAATAGATGAATGAATGAATGAATGAATGAATGAATGAATGAATGAATAAATAAATAAAAATAAAAACAAAGAAATAAATCTTTTTTGTTTTAAATCGTATCAAGTTGCTTTTGCTACAGTCAATACGCCAGCATGGAGCACTCTAGTGCTCAAGTTTTATAGTTGCAAAAAAAAAAATGAAAAAAAGTAAAACAAATAAAAGTAAAACAATTTTGTTTTTTAGTTTTAACTGTACCAAACTGCTTGTTAAAAATGTAGCAAGCAGTTACTACAGTTTAGACCACACATGGATTGCTAGAGAGCTCTGATTTTACTGACATAAAAAAGAAAGAAAACCTGTTTTTATTTTTAAACTGTAGCAAACTGCATGGTGCAAATGTAGCAGGGAGTTGCTACAGTTTAGATCACCCACAGACTGCTACAGCTCTCAGGTTTGACAGCAAATGCAATACTGGCTTTTAAAAGCCAGTATGCACTAAAGAATGTTTGGGACAATAGATTGGATGGATGATTACACCACCTAAGACTCTGCACCCAGGGCAGTTGCCCCCCTTTGCCCTGTCCTAGCTAGTCTACTGTTTTTCAACTGCTAGTCTCTTCATTGTTTAACAACAGAATTGGACACTACATAGCTTCCCTTCTTAGTCCTGCTATTAAGTATTCAGACTATACCTTTTCATACTAAACAGTGTCTATCTGAGCACTGCCTTACTCTTTCATTTACACTGCCTTAATCCTATGCAGTTAACATGATGGCTATGATCCAAGTTATTTCATTGATATGGCTACTAATGCTCAAATTCTGTTGCCTTCTGCTGAACTCCATGAATTTGTTAGACAAATAAGGTACTAAGGCACAGGAATCTTCTCAAAAATAATGTATCATCTCATGATGCTGACAGCTAATTGATAAAATTCCCACTGCTTTTGTATACCCTGTCTAAAACCAATCCATTGCATCTGGGGTGCAAGCTTACATTAATAATGCTCTTTGGGCAATGCACCTGGGCATATGGTAGTATCTGTACCATAGACCATGCCAACTTCCAACTGCCTTGTTGCACTTATAAACTAGGCCCCCATGTAGCAATTAGAAGAAGATCTTACACTCCATGTTGAACTATGTAGAACCTTTGCTTAATTCAATGCCTGAAAAGGCCATGTCCACTATCAATGACTAAATCAGGATAGAAACAGCAGCCTAGTGCACATGGCCACAAGTACTGTACATCACCAGACAGCATGAAAATTAACAGTAGAGCAGCCAGACTTCACAGTTGCTATGCATGCATGCAAGCATGCATACTACACGTGATGCGTCTCATTAGCATATTGACACTCATTTGCATGTCATTATGCAGTCATTTACATATAATGCACATAACATGCGAGTCTGTCTCGCTATGCTGTTTAATTTAACTCAAAGCATTATTTTTGAATAATTCCCTATGTTATCATAATAATAATAATGTTTTCTACTCTATTTTACTGTAAAATAAGTCTTAAAGTCATTGCAAATAATTAGTTATTGTGCAGACTTAAAACATTTTAATTATGTGGAATTTTTGTAGGAAAATGTTAGGGTAGTCAGTTCTAGGACCATTCTGTAAAAATTTCAGTGCATCACTATACTATTCTGGAATTTCATTTTTCATCTAACAATCATTTTTCAGATCACATTTTGGATCTGAGTTTTAAGAGTTCTTGGCTAGGGTCAGTTAAAAAAGTTACCAAAGAATTCCTTTGCAGACTGTGAATAATACCTGTTAATTAGTGGGGGCAGCTGAAAAACAGCATTGCTCTTTTATTTAGAAATATCTCTATTTAGCTCAAGTGTCTCTTTGACCTGCTTGCTCTGAAAATTGCTGATGCCTGGCTGCATTTTATTTTGAATTGAAGCTCTTCATTTAAGGTTTGATCACTTCTGTTTTGCATCTTATTCTACTATTACATTTGTTTTGTTTTACGTTTTATGCTCTGTTACAGTTTTAAGAGTTCTTGGCTAGGGTCAGTTAAAAACGTTACCAAAGAATTCCTTTGCAAACTGTGAATAACACCCGTTAATTAGTGGGGGGAGATGAGAAACAGCATTGCTCTTTTATTCAGAAATATTTCTATTTAGCTGAAGTGTTTGTTTGGCCTGTTTGCTCTAAATATTACAGATATCTGGCTGCATTTTCCCCTCATCCACCTACCCCATTCTTGTTTTGTTCTTAACTCATTACATTTGGGTGACACCTCCAGGTGCATCTGCAGTTACCTCTTACTGCGCCTGTAGGCATCACATATTCCTTGTTCATATTTGCATTAATACTTCCAAAACCATGCTACATACTAGGTATCCGAATATTTTATCTTGAAGCATACATGATGGCAAATACAGCTGTACTCATATTTGACCTATGTCAATGAGTATTTGTTAGAACTGTAAGGTGAGAACTTCATTTTTTAAAGGCTCAAGCCACGCCCACTCAAAAGAGCTGTACTGGAGGGAATGTGTTAAATTTGGTGGCTTTTGAGTTGCCCGCCCCTACTATATATCTAATTTTGGACAGTCCCATCTCATTATCTCATCAGCTCATTCTACTGGGTAGAGAGAGATCCTTTGGGAAGGCCCACTCTCTTAGTTCCTCAACTTTGATTTATCTTGTTTCTTCCCTTGCTACTTAACCTAAAAAATAAAAAAAACTGCAATTTACTCATCTGCTTTTACTGCATCTGTGTTTCTTCCTACTTTATTACTTTATTTTGCTTTTGCTGCTTGTTCTTAAAGGTATTCAATTGCATTTATTCTGATGCATTTATTACTGCTTGGTAATAGCCTGATTAAATTGTAACTGTTATTCTAAGATTTCTGGTTTAAGCACTTGGGCTTCATGCCAATTGTTTTACACTAGGAAGGTTTGTGGTCTACACTCTTGTGGCAGGGGAGGTAGCTTACATCCTTCTAAGTTGGAATTGCTGGTAGAAGGCTTAGTGTGTCTGTTATTCTAAAAGTGTCTTAATTCTGGTTTAAGCACTTGGGTTTCAGGCCAGTTATTTTACATTAAGAAGGTTTGTAGTCTACACTGCTGTAGGAGGAGCGGGTAGATTCTGCCTTCTGAGCTGGGCATTGCTGGTTGAAGGCTTATTGTGCCTGCTTATTTGAGCTGTTTCTTTCTGAAATCAGTGCATCTTGCTTGCTATAGCATAGCCTACATTCAGGCCTGCTGAATCTAGCTCTGTTTATGTAACTTGAGCACAAATCCAGGCCATCTTTCTAGGAGAGGGTTCCCTGCACCCTAGTTGCAGGAGTGTGCAATTAGAACTCGTCTGATAGAAGGTTGCTGGAAAAGGGCTCAGTTTTGAGCTTTTTATTGGTTAATTGCTTAATTTGTTTAAATCAGTTTGCTCTTGTTTGCTACTGTTATATTTAAGTGTGTATCTGTTCTCCTGTGTTAAACTGACCTAAAAATACTTTAAATATCTTTAGCATAGTCTGGTTACAGGTTTTGTGTACCCAGATCTGTTTGTGTGATTCCTGTGTTTCCTGCTAAGCCATCTTGTGTTGGCTGGGACCTGTCTGCACTTAGTGGGAATAAGTGAACTGGTTGGAACTGGTCTGGCATACAGTTTTTAGCTAAGAGCCCAGGGACAAGGGTGGATTGGTCAATTCCTGTGTTTCTATTTTACTTTTGTTTTTGTGGTATTTAAACCCAGCATTTGTGTAGGTGTGTGCTTGTTTGCAAGTTGCTCACCTCTGCTGCACTGTTTTAACCCTTTGCGAGGTATCTCAGCTGCATTTGTTCCCTTACCAGCATTCCTGTGTAAGTGAAGCCCTCCCTTGCAGCTACTATATTGATTTTATCCAGCCCTACTCACACCAATAGCTACTCTCCTCAAATAGTACCCACCCTACTATTGTTGACCTCTCTTCCACACATACTGACAACCATTGAATGGATAATTTCCTATGGTTTCTCCTGCTAGTCTGGTTGATATGGGCATCCTGAGACAGTATAGCAACTGCCTCATGTACATGGACAACCCTCTACTACTACCACATAGCAACACAATATGTGAGAGATGCAATTACATTAAGAACCTAGAATCCTTCTATATCAGTCACAAGCCAGTACATCTGGCACTGAGAAGGTTGTCTGCTCAAACACTACAAACACCACAACTCTAACACCCAGTACAACACACTCTTACATATGCAGAGGTTCTCAACAAAAACATACCTAAACAAAAGAGACATTTGAAGCACAAACACACATGCACATCACAACCCATGGCACCAAGTACCACACATAGTACACACGCGTGTAAGGCCCATCCACAAACCCATCATACTAGTCATAGGAGACTATTGTGAGACACGCAGATGTGCCCCTCACCAGGATAGACAAGGAGAAAGACACTGTAAGTTGCTTGTCAGCTGCTGGAATCCACCATATCATGCATGCACTCAAGCCTCTTAACAGGTATTGTTATGATTCTGTCATAGTCCATGTTGGTGTGAATGACTTGAGATGTACCTCTCTGGGCTACATGAAGAGAGACATGATTGAGCTCAGTGAATATATGTCCCAGGCAGGTATGTCCCTAGCCTTAAGCAGCATCCTACAGTCATCCAGAATGATGCATCAATATAAACAGGAAATGATTGACTTTAACAATTGGCTTAGTTTCTGGTGTCATTCCAAGGGTATCCAGTACCTGACAGCCTGGGAGGACATGAATGACAGACCACAATACTTTGCCAGAGACGGCCTTCATCTGTCTCCCCTGGGCTTCAGGCTTCTGTCAAAGGCTCTTGTCTCTCCCATAATGCCTTTTTTAGGCAAAGTCATGGGCACAAAATTACCAACGTGAAAAATTCTTCTAAACAAAATTTAAAGGCCATGCTGCTAAATGCTAGGAGTCTTAGCATGAAACTGCATTCACTGCAAGCATCCCTTGCCATGGAGGATGCTGACATTTGTGCAGTCACTGAAACCTGGTTCAAAGCTATGAAGAGCACCCAAGACTTACCAGATTACTCATCCTACCATACTTTCAGCAACCAAATGGAGGGGTACAAAGCCAAAGAGGTGGGAGTTTCAATATTTATCAAAGGACATACACACCTCCAGGCTGGTGAAGCAGTATGACACACAGGAGGCACTCCAACTGCAGTTAACTGTTGACAAAACACCTATTCAAATCATAGCTAGCTACAGACACTCAATCATGAATCAGGATGGCCACTCCAACTATCTGGACTTACTTGAATCCATCAAGATTCAACCCTCTACCCTGATCCTGGGTGACTTTTTCTATCTAAGCATAGAGTGGAAGACCTATTCTAGCCCAAACGTGAATGTGCTGACATTCCTCAACTTCGTCAGTATCAGGGCAATGGATCAGCTGGTCAACATCCCCATGAGAGGTAAAAATATCCTGGACCTGGTACTAACCAACATGAATAGTCACTGTAGCACCCCTGCAGTGACATTCTCCTTGATAAGATCTGACCATAAAGCAATCACTTTCAAAGTCGCCATCTCCCCTGACCCCCGCCCCCCAGGGTCAACAAAAAAACATTTCCAAAGCTGAATATAATCTCCTGAGAGCAGGTATAAGCAGCTTCACAGCCACCTCCCCATTCACCTGGAACTAACACTATGTCCAAGCCTGCACCAAGACCTATAGGAGCACCTACATAGCTGTATGGACTTAGCAATACCTGACAGGACCAAATCATCTTCCTCAAGGAAGAGTAAACCTGGCTGGTTGACAGCAGCAATAAGCAAACTCTATAATAAACGGAAAAAATTACTGTCCAGGACCAAGAAGGAGCAGGTATGAAATTGGAAGGAATATCTTCTTTTGTCTGAACAAGCAAATAAGGTCACTGGTGAAATCCTCTAAGGCTAACTTCAACTCCAAATTGGCTGCATCCACTGAGGAAAATCACAAGGTCTCCTTCACCTACATATGCAATCTCAAAGGTAATACCCAAATCTGCTCTGAACTGCTGGTCAAGAACAACCCATACACAAAAGCTGTAGTTGTAGCCAACCTGCTGGCAGGCAGATTCAGTGAAAACTTCACCCCCTGTCCCCCCCATCAGTAAACCAAGACATCCCCAGCACCTGCCTCCCTCTCCTCATCACCAGGCAGCAGGTCTTTAATGCCTTCTCAAAGGCAGAAAATACAGTCTCCATAGGACCTGACAACATCCCTGGCTGTGTCCTACATAACCTCAGGCATCAACTCTCAGCTTCATTAGGCACCCTATTCAACCAAAGCCTGAGCACTGGCTTCGTCCCAGCTGAATGAAGGACAGCCACTGTCATCCCTCTACACAATTGTTGAGCGTCTAGTCATCCAGGCAATTATAGGTCTATCAGCCTAACTAGCCTGATCTGCAAGGCCATGGAATGGATTAAGATAGACCTTAAAAACAAGGACTTTGGCAACCTTCAAACTCTTGACCCCACACAGTTTGGTTTTGTCAAAGGGAGATCATGTCTGTTAAACTTAGCTGACTTCTTCTAAACAGTTACCAAAGCCATGGACAAGGGAAAGAAAGTGCACACCAGCTACCCTGACCTAGCCAAAGCCTTCAACACTATTCTCCACTCAGGCATAATAGATAAACTCTCCCAGTTAGGCATCAACTCGTATGTTACCAGATGGGTGGCTAACTGGCTCACCGAAAGAACCCACTCAGTCAAAATAGGGAAGCCACCTCTAGTAGTAGACTCATAATGAGTGGTGTACCCCAAGGATCAGTCTTGGGTCCTCTACTGTTTGGGATATATTATTCTGAGGTGCAAGTCAAAACTAGTGATCTGTGGCTGACCATGTTTGCCGATGACAGCAAACTGGCCTCTGTCTTAAATTCCCCTAGTAATGTGAACATCGTGCAAGAGGGCCAAAAGCATGGCTTCAAACTGAATGCCAAGAAATAAATCATTATCCCCTTTGGAGAAAATGGGGTCCCTACTAATAATCACATTAATAACAATGTACTAAGCAAGCAATTTGTCATGAGGGACTTTGGCACCCAGGTTGATAGCAACCTGACTTTTGACCACCAAGTTGTCTTGGTTGTACAGAAGGCTTTCTACATGGCCCACCTCATAAGTAAGGGTATTTCATCCAGGAACAAGGAGGTCATAACATCCCTATACTCCTCCCTTATCAGACCCATTATCAAGTACAATGCCCCCTTCAGCTTATACCTTGCTAAGCACGTGCAGCAGCTGGAGAGACCACAGAGTGTCCTGACCAGGAAACTCCAGGGTTTCAAACACTTATCTATACAGATATGCTAAAAGCCCAGTCCCTCTACTCAGTCTTGTACAGAATGCTCAGAGGTGACTTGTGTCTGGCATACAAGGCCATCTAAGACCCTGCCTTGATGGAGTTGCTGTATAATTGTAAGTCAAACTCCACTCACGCAACTTGCATGCAAGGCTTCAACCTGGTCTGTGACATTAATAGAACTTGTGGGCGGGAAAGATTTGTGTCCCAAAGACTCCCCTATCTGTGGAATAGACTCCCTCTCCATGTCAAGCAGAGTACATCACTAACCCTCTTTAAAAGGAACCTGGACAACAGAATGGAAAACAGAAAATACACTCCTGGGATCCCACCTGGGTCCCTGCTGGACAGGGGAAAACAGTGCTGACTTCGTGGGAACATGGGCTAAATTCCTGGCTAGGCTTATAAGAGCCTCTGGGCCAATAACGTAGTATCATCCTATGAACACACACACATATATATAGATATATATATATATATATATATATATATATATATATATATATATATATATATATATACATATATTTATATATAAGTATATATATCTACAGTTGAATATTTGTAATAATAAATGTATATTAATGCTGGCAGAAGTGACTGAAAAATCATATGATTAGTTTTGCCAGCATTACTATGTGAGAGACTGCAGAACAGAGGAGACTGGGATTTGCCCTTACCATGCTGTTCTGCGATCTCACAGTGGGTATATATAATTAATAAGGGGTGTCTTTTTTCAGTGTTTTGACTTTCAATCCTCTGGGCTTGATGTTTTTAAGGTTGATGTTTTGGTAATTTGATATTTTGAAGTGCACCCATCTGTATGTGTAGAAAAGAAATTCCAAGGCCACATAACAGCAGGGAAAGCTTCCTTTGCCTTATTATTCTCTTATCTTGCAGTAACACAATCCATTTGCTGCACATGCAAACTGAAATGAAAGGAGATACTACCAGCACAGCTAGCTAGCATTTTGTAAATAATTATGTCATTGGTGAATATCGAAATGATTTATATAAGATGCTTGCATTACAAATGTATTAGAGCTGTATGTCATATGTATATCAAACTGCTCTGTACAGATGTTTGCACTGAAAAGGTATTTGCAAAGTGCTGTTTGAAATGTAACCACAGTGTGCCCTACTGGAAAAGAACAGAAATGTACATGCACTATTGTAACTGTTTAAATGTATATATTTTAACAGTGGGAACTGGAATACAGGAGGTTAGCCTCCATCCAACAAACTTTAGAAAAGATATGTGAAATTAAATTACTTTATAGGCTATGCCATAAAGTTTTCAATGCAGCTAGAGACACATAGTCTGCTAGGAGGCTTTCTGTATTGTCCTAGGAGTGAACTATTTGTTATGTTTGAAGCATGAAGGAATGCAATTGCTTTATGACTTCCAGCATCTGCCAAAGATCTGAGGAAAAGCCCTTGTCTGTATATTTTACATGTAGATGCTAAATCCTGCCAGCTTCTAGCAATAAGGGGTTTGGCCTGAGAACTAGAAGTCAGATGACAGGAAGTGATGTCATCCTGCAAGTTATCCCAGCAGTAATATTTGAGATATTATTTTGAGAAGTCTCTTAGTGGGATAGAACATAAAAGATCCATTCACCACATCTACCTTCCTCCAATGAAATAAGTTTCTAGGGAACGGTATAACTCACTTAGATGCAGTCAGGAATATAGTTAAGCTTAGTTTAGATGTTTTTCTTTATTTGTGTGAGCCTGTACTGCAATGTTATTTTAAATATTTGCTTTGGTTTTGAACTCTGATGTCACTATGAATATATATTTAGTATTGCCTTGTCCATTTATTATTTATTATTAACTTTAATTGTGGCTGATCTCTGTGAGATATTTAAGTTCTGAGGGTATTTGCATATTTATTTGGTGACATTGTGTGGGCCACTCCTAATAGCCTTGCTCTTGGTCAAACTACCATTTGTATTACTATTAATATTACACAGTAAGATTGGACACCCTTTATTAAGGGCCTTAAATTAGCTGATAAGGAGTGACTGGTGGCAGTGGAAACTACCTTATAGTCTGGACAGAAGTGGGCATAGCTAGTAAACCAGTGCTAGTCTTTCCCAGGTGTGTATGTGTGTGTGTGTGTGTGTGTGTGTGTGTGTGTGTGTGTGTGTGTATGTGTGAGTGTGTGTTTAAAAATCAATCCTCAAAGAGTGTATCAACTTCTTGGGCAGGGACAAGAACCACTGGTTGGACAGAGAGAGTGCTGGATCTCTAGGCTTGGTCACTCAGATGAGATCTCAACTCTATAGGTATGCCAGTGGGGAGTCCTACTGGGGATCTGTAGGAAGAGGGAGAAACCAGCCCTGGACTAACTGTGGTCTCTATGATGTTAAGGGAAATTGCACTTGATGCAGAGAGCTGCACTTGGATATACTGTGTGTAATTGTCATCCTCTCAGTGAATGTCCCCCACTGTTGCCAGTGGTGAGGATTCAGGCTCCTTGATTACTTGTCCAGTAGTGGGTCACATTTGGTGAGCAGTGGTGGGATGTCCACATCACATATTAATTGTCTGGTAGTGGTGGTATCACCACATCACATACTGGGAGTTAGTGGCGTGGATATTGAACTCCTGTAGCCTGTAAACAGTGGTCACTAAAGAAGGTGTTTGTACTATGAAGCAGCCACACGGTAGATATTCAGAGTTTCATATCACAATAGTTTTATTTATTTTTTTGTTAGCCTAGGTAGTCAGGGAGAGCAGGCACGGATTTCAGCAGAGGATTATGGCAGGCTGACAAGCAGCCAACTTGCTGAGATGTGCCAAGCCAAAGGACTGGTGCATGCCAACCTGAGTAAAGTGGAAAATATTGCAGCTTTAACCACAGCTGCAGCACAGACCAGCAACCAGGAGGATAACCAGACTGGCCCTGGGGATGTACAACTTTCAGAAAATGGACAGTTTAACTGTGCCTCAGATGACTTAAAAATCCATCAGAAATTAAAGAGATTTGAACTGGAGGCCAAACAATTGGAAATAGAATCAGCAGGGAAACTGCACTATTTGGAGGTTGAAGCAGAATCAGCAGAGAGACTGTGGCCTCTGGAATCTAAAGAAAATGAGAGGCAGAGGCAAGATGAAAAGAAAATGCTGACTCTTTGCCAGGGACATGGAGGAAATGAGGAAGGGAGAATCCAAACTCCAGAAGCAATAGAGGTCAGTAAATTTCTTCTACAAGTTTCAGAAGGTGATAATTTTGATATTTTTATTCATATGTTTGAAAGGGTATGTAAATAGTATAATGTTGACCAAGGGCTATGCGTACATTTCCTGACCCCCTTACTCCATAGTAAAGCTGTAACTGCTATTTCTAATTTGTCTGATACTGATTGCTTAAATTATAATGCAGTAAAGAAATGTTTATTAGAGTGTTATAAGTTAACACCTAAAGCTTACAGAATAAAGTATCATGAACACAGACACAAGGCATATGAAAGTGTGTGTGATTATGTTGCTGAGTTAAGTACTTATTTTCATAGATGGGTGAGTGGGTGTCAGGTAACCATTTTTTGAAGGGCTGGCAGACCTTCTGGTGAGGGAACAAGCCCTTAGCACTTTGCCTGAGAACATGATGATCTGGTTGGCAGATACAGAATGCAACACTGCAGATGAGTTGTGGAAAAAGGAGATGTATATCTTGCAAGTAGGGCATCACTGCACAGGAAAAGGATACCCAGTGATGGACATGGGCATAAGGGAACCTATGATGGGCAGCCTAAACTACCCCACCAGAGTCTGCCAAAAACAGGGGAAGCCACTAGTTCAGCTGGGATTAAAGGTTAAATGTTTTAAATGTAACCAGTGGGGACATATAGCTTATAGATGTCCACCAAGGCAAGGTGGAGAACAAAAGGTGGGGAAGCCAGCAAATGTGAATGACAGAATGCCAGCAGTAAGTTGTCAGGAGACAACAAGGATACCAAACTACCACAAGAGGCTATGTCCTATCTTAGTAGATCAGAAACAGGCCACTACTAAGAGAGACAGAGCCTCTGACCTAACCATTGTGAAGCCTGCAATGCTTAAAAAGGAGCACTACGTGCTTGGGCAGTCTATTCCAATCAGAGCTTTTGGTGGGACCCTATTCCAAATACCTTTGGCTAGGGTTCACCTTGACTGGGAGCATGGAAAAGGAAGCAAGCAAGCAGGTGTCTTTCAGGATATCCCTGCAGATGTCCTGATAGGGAATGATTTTGATTATGCATTACCTTTTGTAAATGCAGTAACATGCAGTCAGGCCTGGAAACAGGCATGTGGGTCTGATAGCCTGAAGGGGACCCAGACAGACCACAGACCTGAAGCCAGGATTGGTGATGTGGTTACTTCTGAGAGGGAGCTACCTCATAGCAGTGAGACTGAAGGTGAGCCACAGCTGCTTGTGAGTGACTGCAAATGCAGAGGTGAGTAGTAGTACCCAGGCTGACAGTGAGGCACTGCTGTCAGGGGATACCAGACTTACTGTGGAAGGGGACCCGGGAAGGGTTAGAAAGAAAGAGTTGACACAGGCTCAGCTGTCAGACCCTACATTACAAGGCTTGAGGGAGGTAGCCAGGGAGGTGGGTGATTCTCAAAAAAAAGGGGGAATCTGTATACTGGGGCAAAGGGTTACTGCATAGAGAGTGGACCCCTGAGGGAGGGCTAGAGGGTGAGAGAATACAGCAGTTGGTAGTGCCCGGAGCCTACCATCTGGCACTTCTATCCATAGCCCATGACATTCCCTTTGTTGGTCATATGGGCATAAAGTGTACCACGAGACGTATTATGCAGAACTGTTATTGGCCTGGGATTTCCAGATATGTAACAGGGTACTGCAGGACCTGTGAGAGTGCCAAAAAGTAGGCAAGGCAGGAGACAAGGATAAAGCTACATTGATTCCTTTGCCTGTGATTGAGAAGCCATTTCAGAAGGTATCTATGGATATTGTGGGGCCTATGACTACACCAAATTTCATAGGAAAGAAGCATACCCTAGTGGTAGAAGATTATGCTACCAGATACCCTGAGGTGGTGGCTCTGCCCTCCATTGAGGCAGAAAAGGTGGCAAATGCTTTGCTGGAGATTTCAGCAGGGTAGGTTTCCTAAACAAAATAGTGACTGGCAGAGGTGCCAGTTTCACATCAGAACTGCTGGCTTGTCTGTGGGAGTGCTGTGGGGTGAAGCATCTAAAGACCACCTCCAGACTAATGGTCTTGTGGAAAGATTAAACTCTAGACTAAAGACCAAGCTACAGTGATTTGCAGACCAGTTTAAGAGGGAGTGGGACAAATATTTCCCTCATTTGTTGTTTGCTTACATAGAGGTGCCCCAGGAATCCATGTTTTTCACCCTTTGAGTTGCTGTATGGGCATAGAGTGAAGGGACCTCTAGCTTTGATTTGCAATGAGTGGGAGGGCAAGTGTGAATCCCACAGTTGTGGCATATGTCCTAAACCTCAGGATAAGACTCAGGGAACTCATGGGCTTGGCCCAGGAGAACCTAGTAGAAAAAGGTATGGTATGACAGGTATTCTCGAGCTAGAGAGCATGCTGTAGGGCAGCAGATTATGCTTCTCATTCCTGTCTGACATAACAAGCTTCAGGCAGCTTGGGAGAGACCATTCAAAGTGATAAGGAAGGTCAATGATGTTAACTACATGGTAGAACTGCTAGGCAGGGGAACAAACTATACTATGTTAACATGATTAAACCTTATCATGATAGAGAGGCCCTGGTATTTAAATAGAAGGCAGGAGGAGTCTGAGGGGGATCTATGACTACAGGGAGCCAGCCAGCAAAAGTTACCATGGTGGAGCCTAGGGTTGCAGGCATATGATATGACAGTGCAACATTGTAATGGGGTCAGCAATGCCAAGGCAGCTGGGATCTCAAGACAGAGAATGAGGTAATATATTCCCAGATTGGCTCACTCCTCTCAAGCAACATTTCCCAAGTGTCACTTGAAGAACTAGCTTGATTCTTTGAAGGGGGGCAAGAAGTGTGACGAAAGGCAATACTGCCAGCAGAGCTAGCTGGAATTTTATAAATATGTCACTGGTGATTATCAAAATGATTTATATAAGATGCTTGTGTTACAAATGGAGTAGAACTGTATGTCAAGTGTGTATCAAATTGCTCTGTACAGATGTTTGTGTTGAAAAGGTATTTGCAAAGTGCTGTTTGAAATGTAACCACAGTGTGCCCTACTGAAAGAGAACAGAAATGTACATGCACTATTGTAACTGTTTAAATGTATATATTTTAACAGTGGAAACTGGAATACAAGAGGTTAACCTCTGTCCAGCAAACTTTAGAAAAAATATCTGAAACTAAACTACTTTATAGGCTACACCGTTTTGAATGCAGCTAGAGACACGGAGTCTGTGCAAGGAAGCTTTCTGTACTGTCCATGAAGTGAACTAATTGCTACATTTGAAGCCCGAAGGAATGTGATTCTTTTATGACTTAAAGCATCTGCTAAAGATCTGAGGAAAATCACTTGTCTATATTTTTACACGCAGATGCTAAATGCTGCAAGCTTCTAGCAATGGGGGTTTTGGCCTGAGAACTAGAAGTCAGACAACAAGAAGTGATGTCATCCTGCAAGCTTTCTCAGCAGTAATATTTGAGATACTATTTTGAGACAGAGCATTCTGTATTCTGTCTTGGACCTGACAAAAACTTGCAGATCCATTCATCACATCTGCCTTTCCTAATGAAGTATGTTTTTAGAGAACAGTATAACTCACTTAGATACAGTCAGGAATATAGTAGAGCTTAGTTTAGATGCTTTTCTTTATTTGTTTGAACCTGTACTGCTGTGTTATTTTAAATATTTCCTGTGGTTTTGAACTCTGATGTCACTGTGAATATATATTTAGTATTGTCTTGTTCTTTTATTATTTGTTATTAAATATATTTAACCATTTCATTGTGGCTGATCTGTGTACAGATATTTAAGTTTTGAGAGTACTTGCATATTTTTGGTAACACTGTTTGGACCACTCCTAATAGCCTTGCTCTTGGTCAAACAGCCATTTGTATTAGTATTAATATTACACAGTAAGATTGGACACCCTTTGTTATGGGTCTTAAAGTAGTTTTGTGAGGAGTCACTGGTGGCAGTGGAAACTACCTTACAGTCTGGGCAGAAGGGGGCACAGCTACTGTGCCAGCCTTTCCCAGGTGTGTGCATGTGTGTGTGTGTGTGTGTGTGTGTGTGTGTGTGTGTGTGTGTGTGTGTGTGTGTGTGTGTAAATCAAACCTCAAAGAGTGTGTGTTGCAACTACTTGGGCAGGAACATGAAGCACTGGTTGGACAGAGAGAGTGTTTTAGGTCTAGGCTTGGTCACTCAGCTGAGATCTCAACTCAATAGCTGCGTCAGTGAGGAGTCTTATTGGGGATCTGGAGGAAAAGGGAGAAATCAGCCCCAGACTGACTGTGGTCTCTTTGTACTCTTAAGGGAAATTGCACTTGATGCAGAGAACTGCATCTGTAAATTCTGTGTGTGTACTTGCCATCCTCTTAGTGAGGTTAAACACTGCATTTGTCTAGACAGCAGATCAAGCAGTGAGATAATGATGGAATGAATTTTGGAAAAGCTGTGGTTGAGGTGGCTGGATTCTTTGGACTGAGTACTGTTGCCACAACTACAGTAACAGATGTTTAGGAATGGCAGTATACAACTGGTACATGGATGGAGGATCAGGGGGCTATTGGAGTTCATTGTGGTGTCATTCAAGTTTTGAGAATTTCGGGGCAAAGTGTTCCATGGTGGTATTCCAAAAGACACAACCTTCTAGAAGAGACACTGAGTGGTACTTTTTTTTATCATGCCATTATATCTTTTGGTTTTTGTTTGCTTTTGATGTGCTTTTTAGTGTGTGTGTGTGTGTGTGTGTGTGTGTGTGTGTGTGTGTGTGTGTGTGTGTGTGTTGGGGGCAGTAGTGTTATGTAACTTAGCATTTCACTGTTTTTGCAACATTTCAGTGTGATTTGTGAAACAGGGTTGCCTAGCTATAATGAAGTATCAGTAAATGTTGAGAAAAGGAGACCCTCCTGAGAAAGATGAGTCTGTTTATAAAATAACAACAGAAGCAGGAGTGGGTTGGGAAAGTAACTACAGGTGAACGTGTAACCTAATATAGGAATTAAAGAAATGCGCACACAAGATTCAGGAGAAGTGCCAGGATGTCCTTGGAATTAAGGCCTATTTTCACTGGAGGCCTAGGGAGAAAAGAACATACACATGGAAACATTAATCAGCATAGATAAAACAGTAAAATAATTTGATAAATAATGACAGAATTATCATGCACATAAAATATGAGGTTGAAAGGTTTAGATGGTATGATAACTATACAGTACAGGAATAACTGGTTCCAACAATTCTGGAACTGTTATAAGAGAGAAACATTTGAATACAGTAGAAATAATTTGCTTATTTCGTGACACAGACAAGGAAATATTTATCATACTATATTTCAAAGTATTCAGATAGTACTCTAGTATTATGTTAACTTTATTTATATATTCACATATCAACAACTCAGCAGGGCATAACTTGTTCAGTTGTTTATGGAATGCACTTAGCATACTGTGGACAAAGGTGTGTTTTGCGTTGTACTGTAGGAATGTCTTAGCAGCTCTATATCATTTTGTCGAGAAAACATGTATGTAACTCCTTAATGAACATTGCTGTTTTAAAAATGTTACATATAGAAAGGGGTACATTATTCCCTGGGTGATCTGTATAGTTATTAAGAACTGCATCGTTGTGGCTCTAGTTTGTTAAAGATGTCTTAAATAGTATTCAGTTTAAGAACAACTGAGACAGTAGTATTACTCAATTTGTTGTAGAAGGGGAAGCCTAGTCCTTAGATGGAGATACATGTAGTTATTACAGAGAATGAAGTACTCAGCTTTATTTTTAAATGACAGGCAGCATAAGAGGTGCCACAAGCTGCAGCTCTGGATTTTAGGTAGTGCTCCCAATATGAATCTGCTGGTTTTATGATTCATTTTCTATTTCAGTATGACTTTACACAACACATTGTACCTGAACAGCACTGTAGTGTGGCTCTGTAGTGCAATGAATAGAAAACTGGACTTAAAAATGGTAAAAGGCACTTAAAGTTTCTGAGTTCGAGTTTCACCAGAGTCGACTTGGGGGGGGGGGGGGGTGAAATAAATGTTAAGGTCTTCACCTCATAGACACAAGGTACAGAGTTTGATTTTGACCTCAGGTTACTGGCTAGATTTAAAATGGCCCTTCAGAACAGTTAGCCTAGTATTCACCTATGAACCTATTTGTAAACATTTTTTAATGTTCACTATATTCATGCACAGTAATGAACTCCAGCACTGCAATATGACTTTACAGAACACATTGTACTTGAAAAACACTATATCCGTGCACATTTATTAATGTTCACTATACTCATGCACAGTAATAAACTTTTGCACTGCAGTATGACTTTACACAACACATTGTACCTGAATAGAACTATATTTATGCACATTAATAAATTCCTGCACAACGCTCTGACTTTGTACAACAAAATGCCACTGCAAAGCTCTGTTTCCTTTTACAGTAGTATCTCCCTGACAGTAGTACCCCCCTGCCCAGCTCTGTGGCCCTACATAACACCATGTCTCCGCATTGTGGGACATCGCTGCACAATGGCATACCTCTCACACTACTATCTCCTTACTGCAGCACTATGTTGTTGTACAGTAGCATGTAATGGGATACAGAAACAAAGACACTGGTAATCTCCAAATACTGGAAACCACCCAGTTCGGGTTTGTAAAAGGCAGATCATGTCTCCTAAACCTGATTGACTTCTTTGAAGCAGTCACCAAAGCCGTAGACGAGGGTAAGGTGGTTCACACAGCCTATCTAGATCTCGTCAAGGCTTTTGACACCACTCCCCACTCTGGAATTATAGATAAACTCACTAAACTAGGTATAAATCCCTATGGCACAAGATGGGTTTCCAACAGGCTCACTGACAGAACCCACACTGTGAAAGTAGCAGACTCCAAATATGACTTCAGACCAATGACAAGTGGAGTACCACAGGGTTCAGTCATGGGTCCTCTCCTGTTTGGTATCTACTTTTCTGAAATACAGGCTAACAAAGAAGGTCTTTGGCTAATGAAGTTCGCAGATGACTGCAAACTAGAAACCATAATTGAAACTCCTAATGATGTGGACATCCTACAAAAGGGCCTCACTGAGACAGATGCCTGTTGTCAAAGCCATACCTCATGCTCAATGACAAAAAGTGCATTGTCATCCCCTTTGATAAAACTCTGTACCCATGAGCTACCACATAGGTGGTAGTCTACTTAACACCGAAAGTGTGATAAGAGACTTTGGGACACAGGTGGACAGTAGTCTCTCCTTTGATAATCACATTGCCACAACAGTCAGGAAATCCTTCTACATGGCACACCTCATCACAAAAGGGTTCTCATCCAGGAAGAAAGAGGTCATTGTTCCCCTCTACTCATCACTCATTAGACCCATTATAGAGTACAACGCCCCTTTTGTTATGTACCTCACAAGACATCTACAACAACTGGAAAGGCTGCAGAAATACCTCATAAAGAGGATTACCGGCCTCAAACAGATGCCCTCATGAACCGTCTCAAAAAACTCCAGCTTTACTCCATCGCATATTGCCTACTCAGAGGCGATCTCTGCCTAACATACAAAGCTATGTCAAACCCAGAGTTGTTGGACATGCTCCACTTAAAGAAATCCCATTCCCTCCGAGTGACACCTTCTAGGGACGTAAACCTTGTCACCACAATAAACAGAACATGACGGAGGTATAGATTCCTGTCCCAGAGACTTTTCATACTCTGGAACAAACTACCTATCTATATCAAACAAAGCTCCTCATTAGCATTCTTCAAGAAAAATCTTTATGATTGGATGGGAAATAGGAAATTCACCTCGGGGATCACCTCTGTGGCTCTGCTTGACAGGGGCACAGGAAACTAATTTTCTTGGGTGGCGAAAGCCAGGTACCATTTTGGCTAGGTTTCTATAAGTCCTAGGGCCGATAGCCTAGTATCTACCGATGAACCTATGAACAACAGTTGCCTTGAACATTAGTTTGTCCCTGCACTGCACCATGTCTCTGCAGAGCAGTACATTCATATATTAGTATATTCACACACAGTGGTACATTCCTGCACATTATTATTTTCAGGCACTGTAATATATCTGTGTATAATGCCCCTACATGCTAGTGCATGACTCTGTTCAGGAATATAGGTTAATAGGGTCATAGCTGTATACTAATGCTAATGACTCTGGGTGCAATTTTAAGCCTAGCCATGCATCCAAAATATATAAGAAAAGTTTAGGGGCTGTAATATTATCGTAAGTGGAACATGTTCATAGGTTTATAGGTTGGTACTAGGCTATCAGCCCTAGGGCCTATGCAGGTCTAGCCATAACATTTCCCTGGCTATTTCTTCCAACACTATTTACTTCCCTGGACCCCTGTCTAGCAGGGCAACTGACGTGATCACCAGGGTGAATTTCCTTTCTCCCATCCAATCGTCAAGGTTCCTTTTGAAGACGGCCAAAGAGGCGCTCTGCTTGACATGTATGGGCAGTCTATTTCAGAGTCCGGGGAGTCTCTGGGTCAGGAAACTATCCCTCCAGCATGTTTTGGTTATTGTGATGACAAGGTTTAGATTCCTGGAGCGTGTGGCTCTGAGGGATTGGGATATCTTTAAATGTGGCATGTCTAACAGCTCTGGGTTTGACATGGCCTTTTATGTTAAGCAGAGATCGCCTCTGAGTAGACGATATGCGACAGAGTATAGCTGGAGTTTTTTAAGGCGGTTAGCATAGGGCATCTGCTTTAGGCCTGTGATTCTTTTAGTGACGTATTTCTGCGGCCTTTCCAGTTGCTGCAGATGTCTTGAGAGGTACATACCAAATGGGGCGCTGTGTTCTATAATGGGTCTAATGAGGGATGAATACAGTGGGACAATAAAAAGCCCTTAGTGATGAGGTGTGCCATATAGAAGGATTTCCTGACTGTTGTGGCGATGTGGTTATCGAAGGTGAGATCACTGTCCACCTGTGTCCCTAAGTCTCTTATCACACTTTCGGTGTTTAGTGTACTGACACCTATGTGGTAATTCATGGGTATATGTTTTTTCCCAAAGGGGATAACTATACATATCTTGGCACTGAGCTTGAGCCCATGGCTCTAGCACCAAGCATCTGTTTCTGTAAGTCCCTTTTGTACAGTATCCACATCATTTGGGGATTCAATAATGGCTCCCAGTTTGTAGTCATCTGCAAACTTTGTTAGCCAGAGTCCCTTAGTGTTGGCCTGTACTTCAGAGAAGTAGATGCCAAACAAGAGCTGAACCCTGGGGTACTCCACTTGTCACTTGCCTGGAGCTGAATTTGGCGTCGGCTAGTTTTACAGTGTGGGTTCTGTCAGTAAGTCAGTTGGCAACCCATTGAGTGATGTAGGGATGAATGCCCAGCTTAGTAAGTCTATCTATGATTCCAGAGTGGGGAATGGTGTCAAAGGCCTTGCCTAGGTCCAGATAGGCTGTGTGGATCACCTTACCCTCGTCTATGGCTCTGGAGACTGATTCGAAGAAGTCAATCAGGTTCAGGAGACAAGATCACCCTTCACGAACCCAAACTGGGTGGGGTCCAGTGTTTGAAGGTTGCCAATGTCTTTGTTTATAAGTTCCCTGATAATATGTTCCATGGCCTTGCAGATCAGGCTCATCAGACTGATGGGGCAGTAGTTCCCGGGATCCAAGGTAGATCCCCCTTGTTGTGTCGGATAACTGTAGCTGTGCGCCACTCAGTAGGCATTAAGCCTGAGATGAGTCTATGATTAAACATGACACTTAGGTGAGGTGTCAGTTCATTTTGTAGTTCATGTAATACACAACCTGGGATGTCATCTGCTCCCATGGATGCTGTATTCTTAGCTTTGGAGACTGCATTTTTTTGCCTGTGTGGCCATGAGTACCAGAATTTGGCAATCTTCCGGTATTGAGATGGGCCGTTTAGGGGCTGAGAGGGGTGTGAAGTTGCCACTGAATTGATCTGCCAGGATATTGGCAATATCCTTGGGATCAGTATATTTAATGCCATTCTGCTGTAGCTCAGAGCAGATCCGAGCATTGCCATTTATATTCTTGACATAGTTATAGAATGCCTTGTGGCTGTCTTTGGAATCTTTACATACATACATACATACATACATACATACATACATACATACAAATGTTTCAAGCACAGGCATTAAAGCCCTTCTAGCTTGCCAATATGCCAAAACACTTGTTCCCATAATAAGTGTTCAGGCTGTTCTTAAAAATATCTAAACTAGTACCTGCTTTAATGTAATTTGGTAGTCTATTCCACGCATTAGCTACTCTGCTAGGGAACCAATTAGTACACTTCTCATTCCTATAGAATCTTCTACATAGGTTGTCTGATGATTCTCTAGTACTTTTTGATAACCCCAAATATTCCCAGAATTAGTTGTCCCTAAATGCCTTATATTCCTGGATAAGATCTCCTCTTAGATATCTGTAAGATCCACTGTACAAGTACAGATATTTTAGTCTTTCATAATAACTTAAATTTTCACGTCCATGGATACCCTTGGTATATTTCCATTGTACTCTTTCCAGTTTACTCTTGCTTGTTTTATTATAGGGTTTCCATATTGTTATTCCATATTCAAGTTTGGGTCTAATGTAACTAACAAACAATGACTTCATTATTTTTGATTTCCTAGACTTTATAAATCTTTTTAAACAACCTATAGTTCTATAACTATCATTAACCAATTGGTTGATATGATTACAGAAACTCATAGCTGAATCTACCCACATACCAACCCAGGTCCTTAAATGAGTCTACAGTTTCAATCACTGTGTGCCGTATTAAATATTCACCTTTCAATTTATGCCTACCAAATCTCATATATTTAGTTTTTGACGTATTTCTCAGCATATTATTCTCCTGGGCCCAAATGGTCAATTTAGTCGAGTTATTTTGCAGACATGCCTTATCTGTAACACATGTAATCAGTTTACCCAATTTCAGGTCATCTGCATATAGACTGTAGAACACCTCAGATGAAAAAGTTAGGTCTGAAAGATACAATCTAAACAAGTAAGGGCCTAGGACAGAGCCCTGTGGGGCACCCTGACTGTAACCAAGGATTTTGCCTGTCCAGCTGCTGTAAGATACTTGCCATGAATAGTGCTACAACCCTATAGACTGCTACATCCTTACAGAGTAGTACTATGACCCTACACAGCAGCAGCAGGCTCTTTCACAGCACAGAGTCTCTCTGCAGTAATATGTCATTGCATAGATAGTATGTCCCTGTACAGCAACATGTGAATATTCCTGCAGATCAGTCCAGGCTCCTTGGTAATGGAAGAAACAACTGGAGGAGGAGTAACCAGCCAACAGGCTGTGTAATCAGTTACAAGTGAAATGTGAATGCTAATAAAAAGAATGTGTTAAAAAAGAATGGGTTAAAATATTATTCAAGTTAAAAAATTCAAAAGTATAGACTAGAACAAATTAATACTTTTTGGACGGTGCAGTGGTGGAGCGGTAGCGTTGTCACTTCACAGCAAGAGGTTCTCCAGTTCAATTCTCGGCTGAGGTTCCTTCTGTGCAGAGTCTGCATGTCCTCCCTGCATTCGTGTGGGTTTCCTCTGGGTGCTCTGGTTTCCTCCCACATTACAAAGACATACATCTGGAGCATTTCTCCCCAGGCCTCCGCTGAAAATTGGCTTCATGCCAAGTCAGACTTTCCTGGTAAACAAATGTTAAATAAAATGAAAATACATTTGTAAGTGTTTGGTGTGTGTGTGTGTGTGTGTGTGTGTGTGTGTGTGTGTGTGTGTGTGTGTGTGTGTGTGTGTGTGTGTGTGTGTGTGTGTGTCAATATTTTTATGTTATAATAAAATGTGGTTTCAAATGCACTATGGTTTAATGCATTGCTTATCTCTCAGTGTATATACTACTCTTTTAAGCTGACATGCTCTGACTCCACTTATCCCAAACTAAAGGTGACAAATCTCTTTTTGTTCCAGTATATACCATCTAACATGTTAAACCAATGCAGTAGATATTCTCTTATCCTCCAGGCAAATATTTTTCAAATTTATCTACATGCTTTTGGTTACCAGGAAAATCCAAGCTGATAATGCCTTTTAGCAAAAGCCCAGGGAAAAAAGCTCCACACCACGTATACTTCTGCAGACAGAAAACACAGTTTAACACTAAGTTATATATACAATTTAACAGGTGATCATTATATTAAATACAATATATATTTCATATAAGATGTTCAGCTCAAATACGTCTGTCAATCATTCTGCATTATTTAACATTGCATGAGTGTGTGATCAGAATTTAATCTAAAGAAACAGACAGGTAATGTACACATACACATGATTTAAAATCCAAAATGTGACATTTTACTTCTTGGACTACATGTATTCATGCTGGATTTTATTTTGGAATTTTTACACCTGCCTGTGAAGTAGCAGTTTGTTTATTCGTTTTTGTCTTTTTTTTTTTCTTCCATAAACACATTTTTGTTTGTTTACCTGAGCAATTTAAATTAACTAGAGAACTAAGGATATTTTATTACAGTAAAAGTATGAAGGTTTGCACGATATTTGTTCTGATACATAAAGAGGGGACTTAATATTTGAGGTGGTAAAAAGATAGGAACATTTTGCTGACAGGTATGTCTTCGCAGAGAGATTTTAAATTGCAGGTGAGATGAGATCATTGGAGATAGCATGATTTTACACAAACCCTATCACCAGTTACAGTAAAGCATCTGAAATGCAAACTCTTGTTAGCTATCAGACCCAGACTTGGTGATTGTTCTATACAGTTACATCATTACAATTAAACCAGTTATGCACTTCTATTATTTGTTAACAATGTAAATGAGATAATTCAAAGTTCTTCGCCATTTCCTACTTGTTAACCTAATAAATGGACCAATTACAAGGACTTCTTTTAGCCAGTCTATTCATTTGCCATTTTTGAAATGGGTAGATGTTTTGACCTGTGTAGTTTTTTCAACTAATACAGAGTCCACAAAGGAACAGGTAAATATAACATATGAATTATAAACAGTTTAATACAGCCAATCAACCAGTAAGTGTTTGAGTGTGTGTGTGTGTGTGTGTGTGGGGGGGGCTGGGGTTCCAAGATAAAACCCATGCAAACAGGGGGAAGAACATCAAAACTCCACACAGACAGGGATCAGACATGAGGACTGAACCTAGCATGATGGAGCTTTGTCATCCCAGCCACTTTGTACTCTATAGTGAAAAACACAGGTGTTTGCCACAGGTTTCAGTCAGACGACAGTAAAAGAAAATTATCACCTGCTAGCAACACAGATGCAGCTTCTTTAGCCCAAAACTAGTCTTTCAGTCTTGGCTGTTTATTCATGACCTGTAAATGAACATCAATTAAGGGGAATTTTGAGCAGATGGTCCCTCAGAAGAACTTGACACCCACAGCACATGCCAGGATACAAAATCATAAGCCTACCTCAAACCCAAGTATACTCAGTGAAAACCAAAACAGATTGACAGCAACAATTAATCCAAGAGTGTAAAATCATAAGCCTTCTTCAAGCCAGCAGAACAACTGTAGACTAAATTAACAAGTTCCCATCACAGATAATATGCAAAGCTAAACATCTGCGTCACTGTTCCATGACGTAATGAAAACCATATTGTTCCTCCTGAATTTGCAGTTTAACTGTTGGCTACAGTCTCCTCTCAGAAATCTTGCAAAGGCTTTTCAGAGGCAGAAGAGTGTGACTCTAAAAGCTACAATACCCTTCTCAGCCTCTGTCTCTTAAACAGGGAACAGCGACCGTTATCCCAGTTATCCAGACAAGTGGTAGTCTCCAAACCTTCCAGTCAACACCGAAGAAGCATGTTACTGATACACATTGGTGATGCTACCCCAAACCTGCCTGTACACAATTTAAAACCTCTCCAGATAGATCAGATGTAAACCTCTAGACTTGCCACTATAGAACTGACTTTGCCTACCATTGTGACTTTAGCTACTGTGACGAGCAGCCAAATTGCCAGATCTCTCAGAAAAGGCCTCCTCGTAAGAAGACATGTCAGATTATGATTACTTGGCTTAGCCAGCCTAATGAAGTTCATGTCTCTAGACCAGCTAACCTTTTATATTTTGTGGAACATATTTTTGAATAGATATCTTCATTCACGTTCTTCACCACAAGTACAACTTCTGGTTAGATTCAATAACAATATGCCGTGCCAGTACCAAATTAGATACAACACTACCACCCACCATTATCATCCTCTACTGTACTGCCAACTGTCCTGCTACTGCTGTACTGCCAACTGCCCTACTATTTATACATTCAATATGCAGAGAATATCAACCTTCCCTTTTCCTTCACTGTTTTGCCTGCTTCTTCTGTCTAGATCTTCATGTGGTATTTTCTAAGCCCAGTTTTTTCTTGGAAGCAAGGCCTTTCCCAGCATGTTAGGAGTGTGCTTAATAGCTATCAGCTGAAAAGAAAATAGGCAAATTATATCAGGCTCATAAGTAGTTACTGGGATTGTGGTTCAGGAAACCATTGAGAAGTCTAGCCCATTTGTCCAGTTCCCCTAGAGCACTGTAAATGAATGCTGAGGGAATCAAACCATGGACAACAGGAAGCAAAAATTCTAGAAGCCATTTTTTTTCTGTCAAAATCAGCCTATGTAGGAAGGACTCTACATGCTTCCAGCATTTTATGTTCTTCTCTTCTGTCAGTTAGGTTATTTGTTCAAAATTCAGACCATGCTAGCATCTGTGGCATTTACTGCATAATTATAGCACCAAAGGATATACTTTTTCTAACTAAATATTTAAAATGCACTTTAAAACAGTCAAAAAACAGAAACTGAAAAGTAATCCCTGTTTTTCCTCTGATTCATTTTATAGTCTAATTATGTCAGAACTTGCATAATACCAGACAGACTTTCAATACTGAAATGTCTGGATGTGTTAAAGCCAAAAGGCTTCATCAACATATAGACTCTGAAATCTAACAATAATCCTGGAGTCTCACTAATCCTTATGAGTTCTTCAAACAGGGCTTGTAAAAATCAGATGCGTACTGGGGAAACTGGAGAACAAGATTGTTCTGCAGCTCTGTATAATGACTGCCTATGGTTTACCTTCTCAAATACCTATAGTGCATCACGATCATATACAATGCTTTTTTTTCCCACTCCCATAACAGTTTTTTTTCCATATCTTTCACTCCATATGTAGCCAGAGATATGCTCAGCCAGCTGGTTTTACCCAACTTTTACCTAATTTACTATCCTTAGGGGAAAGTTAATAAGGGTCAGCAAGCAGGGTTTTGACTATTTTTGCAGACTGCCTCTGTCCATAAGGTACATGGGCACCACCCCGGGATTGAATAAGCGATTTCCCATCCATCGGTCCAGATTATGCTTGAAGATGGTCAGGAAAGGGCTCTGCTTAATAAGAATATGAAGCCTATTCTAGAGAATGGACAATCTCTGGGACACAGGCATGGGTTCTACTAGACAACTGTTTAGCTACCAACCACACAACATATGCAACTGCATTCAGATTTACAAATACGTTAGTAATGCCTGCTTAAGGAATAGTTTCATAGTCAATGGCTGGCATAACTGCTACTCCTTGCCTTTGTGACTTTTTAAAGACATTAACAATGTTAAATAGGCAGAACCTACCTCTGACAAAGCCAAACTGATGACAGTCCAAAGTTAAGAGAATTTCAAAGTCCAGATTAATAATCTCTGAGATAATACATTTTCTAGATTTAAATATGAGGCTACTGAGACTAATGATTCTTTAGTTCCCAGGATCTGTGTTTGGGCTACTGTTGTGTACTGGCATTGCAATGGCTGTTTTCCAAGCTTCACAAAGAAAAACAGTAGAGATGCTTAAATTAAAGACATTAAGTAGGGGTTCAGAAAGGACATATTTTCTATGTTATCAGGGCCCATGGAAGAGGTGTTGTTAGTTTTTTGAGGGTTGAGACAACTTGTTCCATATTTATTGTAGGGGGATGTTTGGGCTTGTGGAATATTGGGATTAGATATAAATCTGGGTGGAGTATATTTGCTCTAAATTTATCAACTATGATACTACCTCTTTCGTTTGGGTCAGACTGGGCACTATTGCTGTTGACTTGCTACCTACATTGCTGGTTGTTGGTACTTAACTCCCTCACATTGTTAAAAGAAATGTGTAGTTATTGTGTTTCAGTATTTATTTTAAGTTCATATTCAGCTTTGAGCGACATCCTTAGGCTCTTTTCCAGCTTGCGTAAGTGTGCTCTTAATGTGGGTAGGAGGAGACCTTTTATGAACATTAAGTCATTTATTTCTCTTATTATATAGTTTTTTATACACGTATTCCTCCAAAGGAGTTTGTTTCCTAAATGTCCTATTACATGTGGTGCTGATAGGTACGATCTTATCAATATAATTATTTAAGTGGGAGTAGAAATAAGAGGTGTAGATGACAGCTTTAGTAATGAGGTCTGTTAGTGGAATTTATTTAGGTCATCAAGTGATTGAGGAAGGTTTGCTTTTGAAAAATACCTGAACACAAAGGTATTTTCAAGGGAAGTACCACCAGTTTATAAAGGAAAAGATCACTTATTTAACATCTGATTTAATGAGGGAAGATGACACATTGTAAGATGTACACAAAGTGGTCATATTCTGAGAAGAGGATCATGGGTATTTAGGCATGGCTGGTTAACTATTTGTACACTGCAGTTATCTTTAATAATGCCAAGGAACTCTTGGACATTCCAAACATTAGTAGTGTAGGTCAGTTAGCATTACTGAAGCCAAGGAAGTGTTGGACATGCCAAATGTTAGTGATGTAAGGCAGTTAGAATTAATAATGCCAAGGAAATGTTGGACATGTTAAATTAAACATTAGTGGTGAAGGGCATTTAGAATTAATAATGCCAAAAATGTTGGACATGTCAAACATTAGTGGTGTAGGTCAGTTAGCACTAAGAATGCTAAGGAAGTGTTGGACATGCCAAACATTTATGGTGCAGGGCAGTTAGCATTAATAATGCCAAGAAAAGTGTTGGACATGCCAGACTTTAATGGTACAGGTCAGTTATCATTTATATTGCCAAGTAAGTGTTGGACATGCGAAATATTAGTAGTCTAGGTCAGTAAGGAAGTGTTGGACATGCCAAACATTAGTGGCATAGGTCAGTTAGCATTAAGAATGCCAAGGAAGTGTTGGGCATACCAAACATTAGTAGTGTAGGGCAGGTAGCATTATTAATACTAAAGAAGTGTTGAACATGCCAATGCCTAGTGATGTAGGCCAGCCAGTTTATTGATGGATTGGCAACGTCCCCCAGTACAAAAGGTGTTGTGATTATAGGGGATTTCAGATAAGGTAATACTGATATCACAGTCAGATAAGGACATAACAGGGTGCTGTATAATTGCATATGTAGTTAATCTTTATAGAGCAATTTGGATATATAAAAGTTCAAGTTTGAGGTCCTGAACAACTGTCATAAAGTCATGATGTCCTTAAGAAAAACTGAAAAGGGAAGTCTCTGTGCTCATCAGTGACAGTGATAAACATTGAGCAGCCTGCCTGCCCCTGTGGAAGTGGTTACTGCCTTGGAACTGTAGTTTTATTGGCCATTTTGGGTCAATTCCAAATTCCTTGATCTCCCTCTCTTAAAACCCTCTTTTGCGCATAGAGCAACATCGGGCAGCGCCGCCTAATTGGGTTTAAACTACTCCTGGCTCCACAAAGTCTGCTCTTCACGTTTTCCCTTAGAACTGCTCTATCTCTCAAATTAAACACCATATTCTCATTCTAAGGCCCCTCACTGGTCCAAATAAGTAATCTTAAAAGTTAGCACTAATAAACCATAAGCACTACTTACTCTTATACTCTCTACGATTACCTTGTGCCCTATTGGTTCGTTTTAATTCAGTTCCCTATATTACTATAGCATATCCAAAGGTCAGTCAATGTTTTCCTCTCCAGTCCAGCTGGTGAATCTGGGAATTTTGAGGCAATGTTACAACTGTCTCATGTACACGGACAACCCTCTCCTCCTCCAAACAGGTTCAAATATATGTGAGAGATGCAACCATATAGCCAAACTGGAGGCTGAGCTCTCTCATCTCAAAACTGGTGTAACCAGTCAGGAGGAGAAGGTAACCTCACACAACACAATTCCAGTATCACATAATCCCACCACAACAGCGAACCAAACACATAAAAACACAAAAACATGCTCGGAAGCTCTAAATAAAAATCTACCTAAGCAACAGAGACCTCCAAAGCAGACATCCAAGCAAACGCTACCCCAAAACAAGACACGTACAACACATAGCACACAAAGTCAGTGTGCCAAGCAGTCACAGTCCTTAAGGCTGAATAACACACCTGATACTCTTGTAATAGGTGACTCTATTGTCAGACACACTGACGTCCTGCTCACCAGGCTGAATAAAGAGAAGGTCACAGTCAGCTGCCTGTCGGGCGCTAGGATCCGCCACATAACGCAAGCACTCAGGTCACTCCAAAGCAAATACAAATATGACTCAGTCATTGTACATGCTGGCGTGAATGACCTGAGACATACCTCCCTCGATAACATGAAAAGAGACATAGAGGAGCTCTCTGATCATGTAGCCCAGGCCGGTATGACCCTGACCTTGAGCAGCATCTTACCCTCACCTAGAATGATGACACAGTATAAAGACAAAATGATCGATTTTAACCATTGGCTAAAATTTTGGTGTCATTCAAAGGGGATCCAGTGTCTGTCAGCCCGGGATGACATGCTCGACAAGCCACGTTGCTTCGCTAGGGACGGCTTGCACCTGTCACCCCTGGGCTTTTGGATATTGGCAAAGGCTCTTGCCACCCCCATAGTGCCTTTTTTAGGCAAGGCTCAAAAGTCAAACCCACCTCCATAGACAGCAGAAGGAACAAGAAATTAAGGGTAATGCTGCTAAACGCCAAAAGTCTTAACCTCAAGATGCACGCACTCTAAGCTCTCCTCAGTATGGAGAACATTGATATCTGTGCAGTGACAGAAACCTGGTTCAAGGCTCCAGAGAGCACCCCAGCACTACCAGGTTATACCTCATATCAAGCTTTTCGGCCCCAAAACCCGGACCGAACCACAAAAGGAGGGGGAGTTTCCATATTTATCAAGGATATCCACACCTCCAGGTTAGTGGCATTGCACAAAGTATCGGAGACCATCCATGTGCAATTGACAGTGGGCAAGACTGCTTTTCAGTTTATAGCATCCTACAGACAACCCTCTCAAAGTCAGGAATCCCACTCGGCTTTCCTGAAAACATTGGAGAACATGAAGATCTCTCCGAACACCATTATATTGGGTGACTTCAACTACCCAAACATAGACTGGGAGCATTACTCAAGCCCCAGCACCTTAGCCCAAAGGTTCCTGGAATTTATAACTCAAATGCTATGGAACAACTAGTCACCACTCCCACAAGAGGGGAAAACATACTAGACCTGATCATTACCAACATGGGGACTCTATGCTCCATACCAGAAGTATATCCCTCATTGGTAAGATCAGACCATAAATTAATTTCACTGGATATCCACATCCCGACCCCACCCCCAGCCCAGAAAACCACAGTGAAAAACTTCTCAAAAGCGAACTTCACACTTCTCAAAACCGAAGTGGAATCCTTCAAGGCCCCAGGGCCAGTGGAAACTATGGCCCAAACTGCAGAATCCTATATAAATGCATTCTACGGACATCTCCAGGAATGCATGGATCATGCTATCCAAACAAAATCAAGACCCAATCATCCAAAGGCAGGCGTCCAGTCTGGTGGACCCCAGCCATAAATAAACTGTACAACAGAAGGAGGAAGCTACTACATGATAGAGCAAAATCCCTAAAAGGGAAGGCAGCTCTGATCAATACTAGCAAAAAATTACGATCCCTCATAAAATACTCCAAGGCCAGCTTCTAGAGAAAAATTGCACAGGACACTAAAGACAATCATAAGGCTTTTTTCAGTTATGTTAGGAACCTGGGATGCAACTCCCAGACTTGTTCTGAGTTGATTCTAATCGACAAAAAATACACTGAACCCACAGACATTGCAAATATCCTGGCAGACAGGTTCAGTGCAAACTTCTCCACCCCCTCCCCCCCAAAAGAGCAAGTATCTATCCCGGCAGAATGCAGCCCCCCAAACATCTCTGATGCTCAGGTGAAGGCCGCCCTCTCCAAAGCAAAAAACACTGCTTCCATGGGACCAGATGGCATCCCGGGTTGAGTCCTACATGAACTCCAAGAAGAACTAATCCCTCAAGTAAAACTGCTGTACAATCTCAGCCTCACTACAGGATATGTGCCCAAAGAATGGCGTACAGCAACAGTGGTCCCACTCCACAAAGGTGGCGTTTCTACGGACCCTGGAAACTATTGCCCCATAAGCCTGACTAGCCTAGTCTGCAAGGCTATGGAGAGGATCATCATGGAACTCATAAACAAAGACATTGGGGACCTACAGACACTAGATCCTACCCAATTTGGCTTCATCAAGGGCAGATCCTGTCTTTTGAACCTGGTCGACTTCTTCGAAACAATCACCAAGGCCATAGATGAAGGGAAGGTAGTCCACACAGCCTATCTGGACCTCGTAAAGGCATTTGACACAATACCCCACTCGGGCATCATAGATAAACTATCCAGCCTAAATATAAACCTCTATGTCACAAGATGGGTCGCAAACTGTCTCAAAGACAGAACCCACAGAGTCAGAGTTGCTGGAGCCATGTCAGACTCGAAACCGGTCACAAGTGGCACCCCACAAGGTTTTGTCCTGGGACCTCTCTTGTTCGGTATTTACTTTTCTGAGGTACAGGCCAACGTGGGAGGACTATGGCTTACCAAGTTCGCAGATGACTGCAAACTGGGCACCATAATCGACTCTCCAGCTGACACAAACATCCTTCAAAAAGGTCTCGCAGAGACGGATAACTGGTGCCAGAGCTATGGTCTAAAGCTAAATGCCAAAAAGCGTATAGTCATACCCTTTGGCAAAAACAATGTGCCCACAAATTACCACATAGGTGGTAACCCATTAAGTACAGAGAAAGTAATTAGGGATCTGGGGACCCAAGTTGATAGCAATCTCTCCTTTGACAACCACATTGCCAAAGTGGTTAGAAAGACCTTCTACATGGCCCACCTCATCATGAAAGGATTCACATCTAGATCAAGAGAGGTAATTGTGCCCCTTTATTCATCCCTCATCAGGCCAGTCATAGAATACAATGCCCCCTTTGGGATGTACCTTACCCGACACCTGCAGCAATTAGAAAGACCCCAAAAGTACCTCACCAGGAGGATCAAGGGACTCAAACAGATGCCATATGCTGCTCGGTTAAAAAAACTCCAGCTCTACTCAGTTGCATACTGCCTACTTTGAGGCGATCTATGCCTGACATATAAAGCTATGTCCAACCCAGAATTAATGGACATGCTCCACCTCAGTAAATCCAAATCCCTTAGAGCCATGCGCTCAAGGGACTTGAACCTCAGCACAGAAATAAATAGAACATGCTGGAGGGACAGATTCATAACCCAGAGGCTCCCTTCGGTCTGGAATAGAATTCCAATTCATGTTAGGCAGAGCACCTCACTGACTCTCCTCAAGAAGAATCTTGATGAGTTAATGGGGGATCATAGGTTTGTCCCGGGGATTACTTCCGTGTCACTATTAGACAGAGGCACAGTAAACTAAACTTTAAAAAGGGCACAGTATACTCAAATCAAGGGGTGGCATAAGCCAAACACAATCGGGCTAGGCTTATAAATGCCCCAGGGCAGATAGCCTAGTATGAACCTATGAACCTATGAACCTAATTACCAACATGACAAGCACTAAACCCCGATGAAGTACTTTCATTACTTTGCAAACATGTCTCTGGAACTCTGATATATGAATGCGTTAAAACTGCATGAGGATCACAAGTTCGGTTATTTCTTGTTAAGTCTATTGAATACGACATGAGTAGAGTCATGTTAATATATCCCAAATTAGACATTACTATGTTAGAGTGTACAGCTAATGGACACTGTCTAAAAAGGCACTATAGAAGCATCAATGGTTTTAGATAGAATGCAAAAAACAAAGTAAGAGAGGTGCAGGCAAACCCTGGAAGAGGACGATCTCGTCCCATGCTGACATACACTTGCTCCCCCCTAGAATAACACCAGCTACACAGCCAATTATTAAAGCCAATCATCTTGTCAGAGAAGTACGCAAGAGTGGTACAGGATATGTACGAGGGTAGTGTGACAGCGGTGAGGTCTGCGGTGGGAGTGACGGATCCGTTTAAGGTGGAGGTGGGGTTACATCAAGGATCAGCTCTGAGCCCTTTCTTATTTGCAATGGTGATGGACAGGTTGACAGATGAGATCAGACAGGAGTCCCCATGGACTACGATGTTTGCAGATGACATTGTGATCTGTAGTGAGAGCAGGGAACAGGTGGAGGAAACCCTGGAGAGATGGAGATATGCTCTAGAGAGAAGAGGAATGAAGGTCAGCAGGACTAAGACAGGATATATGTGCGTGAATGAGAGGAAGAACAGAAGAATGGTGAGGATGCAAGGAGTACAGGTGGCGAAGGTGGATGAGTTTAAATACTTGGGGTCAATAGTTCAGAGTAACGGTGAGTGTGGAAGAGAGGTGAAGAAGAGAGTACAGGCAGGATGTTGTGGGTGGAGAAGAGTGACAGGAGTGATTTGTGACAGACGAATACCTGTAAGAGTGAAAGGGAAAGTCTACAAGAGGGTAGTGAGACCAGCTATGTTATATGGGTTGGAGACAGTGGCATTGACAAAAAGGCAGGCATTTGAGCTGGATGTGGCAGAGTTAAAGATGTTAAGATTTGCACTGGGTGCGACGAGGATGGACAGGATTAGGAATAAGTATATTAGAGGGTCAGCCCAGGATGGAAGGTTTGGAGACAAAGCCAGAGAGGCAAGATTACATTGGTTTGGACATGTGCTGAGGAGGGATGTTGAGTATATTGGGAAAAAGATGCTAATGATGAAGCTACCAGGTAACAGGAAAAGAGGAAGGCCTAAGATAAGGTTTATGGATGGGGTGAGAGAGGACATGCAGGTGGTTGGTGTGAGACAGCAAGATGCAGGGGACAGGAAGAAATGGAAACAGGTGATCCGCTGTGGCGACTCCTAACGGGAACAGCTGAAAGAAGATGATGATCTTGTCTGTGAATCCTGGCATCATTCTGGGTGATGGCAAATACCACTCAAGACTACTGCAATCTCTTGTTGTTTTCTTCAGATTATGCATTAGATGCTGCCAGCAGCTAAGCACTGAAGAGAACTGAACTGAGCAAACATCTAGATTCTTAAAGTCTGTAGGACTAAACTCCTGCAAAAGCAGGACAATCCAAATCTAACCAATCCCCCTGCAGAATCAGGTCTATATTATATTAGCAAATGCTTGAAATTGCAAACGATGTATAATTGACCCAAACACAATGAAAATGCAAAATGTTGAAGACATGGATTAGCGATTTTTTCCCAGGGAAAAAAAATCGCTGATCAGTAAAAAAAAAACAAAAAAACAAAAAACAAAACAAACACAAAATAAAGTGGGGGGCTTTGCCCCCACACCCCCTACTTAAATATGCCAACTCCGAGATCGCACAACAGTGGAGGAAATGGCAAAGTCACAAAAACGGCCTAGTGATTTTTTTCCCCTAGGAAAAAAAAAAAATCACTGTTCCGTGCTTATGGCATTTTGCCATTTCGTGTAAACACATTCAGCGAAACAGAGTTTGCAACTTTAAGTGTTCGCTTAAATAATAGGAAACCACAGAATCTGGGTAGCAAAAAACAGGCACACCAATCCCTCAATGAAATGCATGTTCAGCTAACTGTCATTTGGAAGCAACTTCAGTCATTTGAGTCTGGAACAATGGATATATATTCCTAGGAAGCTGGTTAAGTTCTTACAGTGCAAGAAACCAGTAAGAACCAGAAAAATGTCTTTGTGGTCTTCTCCTTCTTCTCTGTGGTCTTTATTCATCTTCTCAAGACTATCAGTAACATTATACAAATATACAGCAAACTGACAATCAGGTAGACTTGTGAGTACGACAAACTTTTCTGCTTTCAGAAACCAGCAAAATTCAGATGAAAAGAATGGGAAATAAACAGTAATAAAGAAGTCAAGAAGAAAACCTTGTACTGCAAAAAAATGAAGGCATAGGTAGTTGAGTAGCTGAGTAAGGAAAACAGCAAAAAGGAACAAATACAACAAAACTTCTGAAGACACATAAAACAACCAACACAATGTATGACTAACCCAGACATGACAAACTTTAAAGATAATAGATCATCATTTTTGGACAATGTGTGCATGACCTTTTTAAAGGTAACAAATCAAAAGTGCAGATAGCTAAGTAGAGGAGCATTCAGTACTCAAAGGGAGGAGCGATGTGCAAGCAATCCCTGTGGCATGATCACCTAAGTACAGCACAGCTATGTTCACTGCTTGGGAAGGGGATGCATACTGCAGTGAGACACACAGCAGAGTCTGGGGTGGAGCTGTGGACAGTGTGGCAGCAGGCTTCTGAAAAAGGTGTGCCATTCACATTTGGGAAGAACAGCACGCATACTCACAGATCCTCAGTGTGAAACTGTGGACAAAGATGGTATAGCACAGAAGAAAAGGGGAAGAGAGCATGCAAAGGGACACTTATAAGAAGTACATGTAGACAGATTGCAAAGTAACAGAGAAGGGATGAAGATTATAGGAGGCAAACAACTAAAACACATAGTATGGAGAGGGGAAGGACAGTGTGCCAGGGAAGTACATAAACATCAAACAATATAGACAAACATGGCTAGGTGTCCATATATGGGTTAGAGATGACAACAGAAGGACAGAGAGTGAAATGAAATGCACCAATGCTACAAGCCACATGGCCTATCTCTATACTTCTACATGATAGTGAAATAAATAAAGAACTGTTCTTGAGCATGTTTCCCACCCAACCCAGGGGAGGCCCATGGGAACTGAAATTAAAGTATAGAAAACTGATTTGCCAGCTGCGACTTAATGCAGGCTGATTTCATGGGTTAAATGATGCCATATCTATTAATAGTGTATTAAAATTAAGAGCTGCCAAATTCTGAACTTCAACAAATATTGAACTTCTACAATGTTGTAAGTGCTATCTATAAATACTTATCTGTTTTTAATTGCTAAGTTTCTTGGAAAGATGGGATGTTAACAAAAATAAACATTTCTTTCTATTAGCATGTTACTTTTATAATTAACATAAGAAGTGCTTTATTTGTATTTTAAATAATTAAATGTTTATGTTTATGTTTGTGGGTAACAGCACTTTCGACACAGGTAATGGTTTAGTCATGTGATTACTAAATGGGTTATTTAAAACTTGCAACATATTCTAAAAATAGTTCAGATGAAGTCCTGATTCTTTGGACCAAAGAACCTAACTTTAGTAAGGTTCTTTATTTATTCAACTACCTTGTGGAATACTTGAGAATTGGGTCATGTGACTTGTGGCACTGGGGCATTTCTTTTTGTTTCTTAGTTTCTTGGTACTGGAAGCTCCACTGTGTTTGCATTAAGGACAAAGAGTGCACAAATGGTGATGCGGAGGTTTGAAACACATATAGGACATGACACATTAAAAAGGGGGAACACATCACAAGGGATAAGGCAGGATGCTGGTGACTGGGGGGCTGTTTTTCCAGTAAAAAGGGAAGTCTATGCAGAGCCATTGTCAGATGAGGATCTAAGAGGTCAGTGTTGTGAGCCTGTCATTATCTGCTAGCCCAGTGGATGGGAAAAACAGGAAAAGCAAATCAGTGATCTGTTCAAGGAAGCTCTCAAATCTGTCCAAAGTCTGATAGAGCAACGACTGCACCACTTGCTTGCTATTAGGCTGTCCCATCTCTATCACTGCCTCCAGTATCATCTCAGCTGGGGCTTCCTAACTATGGCTAATGGTGATGCTTCATCCACCTGCTGTTCCTCCAGACCACGGCCTGCATGGGCAGATACAAAGGAAGGCTGTATGTGCAACAGAACATTACAGCTTCATCGGTCAGCATGTCATACTTACTCTACCAAGTGGCTATTCTGTGCTGCCATGTGTAGCAGCCCAGCCTTTTCATCATAATCTCCACAGATGTTTCTGTACAGCCCACCCTTTTCATCTTAATCTCCACAGCTATTTCTGTACAGCCCATCCTTTTCATCATAATCTCCACAGCTGTTTCTGTACAGCCCACCCTTTTCACTGAAATCTCCACAGCTGTTTCTGTACAGTCCACCCTTTTCACTGAAATCCCCACAGCTGTTTCTGTACAGTCCACCCTTTTCACTGAAATCTCCACAGCTGTTTCTGTACAGCCCACCCTTTTCATCGTAATCCCCACAGCTGTTTCTGTACAGCCCACCCTTTTCACCTTAATCCCCACAGCTGTTTCTGTACAGCCCACCCTTTTCACCTTAATCCCCACAGCTGTTTCTGTACAGCCCACCCTTTTCACCTTAATCCCCACAGCTGTTTCTGTACAGCCCACCCTTTTCACCTTAATCCCCACAGCTGTTTCTGTACAGCCCACCCTTTTCATCGTAATCCCCACAGCTGTTTCTGTACAGCCCACCCTTTTCACCTTATTCCCCACAGCTGTTTCTGTACAGCCCACCCTTTTCATCGTAATCTCCACAGCTGTTTCTGTACAGCCCACCCTTTTCACCTTAATCCCCACAGCTGTTTCTGTACAGCCCACCCTTTTCATCGTAATCTCCACAGCTGTTTCTGTACAGCCCACCCTTTTCACCTTAATCCCCACAGCTGTTTCTGTACAGCCCACCCTTTTCACCTTAATCCCCACAGCTGTTTCTGTACAGCCCACCCTTTTCACCTTAATCCCCACAGCTGTTTCTGTACAGCCCACCCTTTTCATCGTAATCCCCATAGCTGTTTCTGTACAGCCCACCCTTTTCATCGTAATCCCCACAGCTGTTTCTGTACAGCCCACCCTTTTCACCTTAATCCCCACAGCTGTTTCTGTACAGCCCACCCTTTTCATCGTAATCCCCACAGCTGTTTCTGTACAGCCCACCCTTTTCACCTTATTCCCCACAGCTGTTTCTGTACAGCCCACCCTCCCTTTTCATCGTAATCTCCACAGCTGTTTCTGTACAGCCTACCCTTTCCATTGTGAGTTTCTTAGGTGTTGTAAGGTGCAGGCATACATCAGTACAATGTCACACAGGTTTGACAAAGAGGTCAGAAGAAGGTCAGACTACAACTTTTACAAGTAATGTGTAGCGCCAGTATCTCTGACAGCCATTCCATTGCAACAGCTGTAATCAGTTTCCTGTAGCTCTAACAACAGCGTATGTCTTTCACTGCCAATATGTCTATCTTGCCTAAATTACTATATACCACAGCTGTACCCAGTACTGACAAACAGCTAAGTCTTTAAAGGACCACTACGGGCAAACAATGAAAAAACATATATTTTTTTTTATCTTGCCATGATTTACTGCACTTCCTAAAGCTGTCTGCAGCAAAATAAGTGCTCATTCCTAATTTTATTTTATTTTTTTTACTCTTGTCTGTCCTCACGGGGGCAGACATTGTGATTCCTTTGGAAAGCTAAATCTGTCTCAATGCACAGACTGTGAGAACAAATAGCCCTACCATTTGTTGTCAGACTAGACTTCCATTCACTTAAAATGGACCACATGAAAAAAAATGCCAAGTTTGAGAGTCTGCAGCTCATGTGTCATTGACTGGTACATGCTGAGTTTTACAAATGTTGTTCCTATTGATGTACTACACATTCACTGAAAGAAACTTGCAAAAGTGTCAACAAATTACTGAGATAAAAAAGACTTTTCACAAGGAGCAGTTTTGCAGGTTTCAATTCCTGGCCAAGTTAATACTCCCATCTCCCCTCCTTCAGTGGGCTACAGTCTCACATTTCCAGCTTGGGTAGATTCAACTATTTTGTCAGCTTTGCATGACAATAGACATAAAAAAAATCACAGCCTGGTGTGCCACTAAAACTGTTCCCTTATATGTCTCTTCACTTCTGAATAGCATTTCCCCAGGAATTAAAAAAAAAAAAAAAGCACACACATCAGTCCCGAGTTTGGGCCAATCTATCCATTTCTTATTGTGCACAGTAAAACATTCAGTTTATAATGCATTCTGGCTGCTGACATGGTTATCTTTACATAGTTCTCTTGTAGCATAACCTGAATTTATGGTATTCAATGCCAAGCTTTACAACAGTTTTCAGTTTCTTAAAGGACCACTACGGGCAAACAATGAAAAAACATATTTTTTATCTTGCCATGATTTACTGCACTTCCTAAAGCTGCCTGCAGCAAAATAAGTGCTCATTCCTAATTTTATTTATTTTTTACTCTTGTCTGCCCTCATCGTGATTCCTTTGGAAAGCTAAATCTGTCTCAATGCACAGACTGTGAGAACAAATAGAGTCTGCAGCTCATGTGTCATGGACTGGTACATGCTGAGTTTTACAAATGTTGTTCCTATTGATGTACTACATATTCTCCCCTTTTGGAATGTACCTCACAAGACATTTGCAGCAGCTGGAAAGGCTGCAGAAGTACCTCACAGACAGGATTACTGGTCTCAAACAGATGCCCTACACTGACTATCTAAAAAAACTCCAGCTTTACTCCCTAGCATATCGCTTACTCCAAGGTGATTTCTGCCTAACATATAAAGCTATGCCAAACCCAGAGCTGTTGGACATGCTACACCTAAAGAAATCCCAGTCCCTCTGAGCTACACCCTCTAGGGACCTAAACCTCGTCACCGCAATAAACAGGACATGCTAGAGAGATTCCTGTACCACAGACTTCCCATAACTGGAACAAGCTACCCATCTATGTCAAGTAGATCACTATTCAAGAAAAATCTTTGAGTGGATGGGAGATAGGAAAATATTCCCCGGGAATCACTTCTGTGGCTCTGCTCGACAGTGTCTCAGGAAAATAACATTCTTGGGTGGCATAAGCCAGGGAAACTTGTTGGCTAGGCTTACTTAGGCTCTTAGGCCGATAGCCTAGTACCTACCTATGAACCTATTATTAGATTAAATACAATATTATGTAGCATTGAAATGTGCTGACATAAGGGTGACAGTTCATTATTTACCCATAAAGCAAATGTCAGAGTGGAAAAGTTCAAGTAGTGGATAAAGAGGAGGAGGGAAAGAGAAGAAAGAGTGAGAAAAAGTATTTGTTAGAAGTAATAATTAGGGTAGATATGGGAGGCAGGAGAAAAAATGAGTAAAAACAACATTACTAGTAAGAGAACCGAAACCAAGGAAAAGAAGAAATAGCATGGACAACAAGATTTACTGTGTGTGTGTGTGTGTGTGTGTGTGTGTGTGTGTGTGTGTGTGTGTGTGTGTGTGTGTGTGTGTGTGGTGTAAAAGAACTATAAAGCAAATCTCCACTGATACCTGCTTGCTGCCCTGCTGAGGGGGACACATATGCAAGTGCAGTGGACTGGCTCCAGTAGGAAGGGATGGCAGGATAACTCTCAACATTATAGAACAAGAAATCTGGAGAAGGCCATAAATAATAGGGGAGAAAGGCCCAAAAATGGGACAATTTATAAATATTGCACTTACAAACTTAGAAAGTTGATAAACAGGTTTTGCATTAGAGTGAATTTTCTTAAGGATATGAAGTCTGAAATTCAAATGCCTGTCAACTTTCTTACTTCAGTGTTCAATGATTTGCCAGTGATTTGACAGAAAACTGCTATTTTATGAAAAACAGACAAAAAATCTGGACTTTCTGCAAAAATCTGTACTGTTGAGAGATATGGATGGGAGTCTTGAACCAACACCCATCGATCATTTTCATTTGTTTGCCAAAACCATTACAGCAGTGTTTTGCAGAGAGGTGGGAAAAGCCTTAAATTTGATTGGTATGTTGTGTGGGTGTGGGTAGCTGTGTTTGTGGAAGGTGGAGGTGTGCCTTTGTAAGTGTGGTGCGAATGTTATGGATTATGAAATGGAGAGATTAAGAGTAAAATTGTGCTCAGTGAAGTCCCTAGCAATTTCATCACTGTTTGATTCAGACATATACACTCCCTTGTGTTTGTCAGTACTATGTTTGAGTGCATTGTTTTGGAGTGTAGTTTCACTGCTACAGCTGCTGCTACTCTTTCAATACAAGTATCTGCTTTGGAAGTTTTCTCCAGGAGTCTGCTGCTGAGAGGATGAGAGACATGCTACAGGTATACAACTAAGACAAACTAGATAAAGCAATAAGAAAAAGTACTAGGTCACATCAGAGGCTTGGGAGGTCATTGTTAAGAAACTGAGAACTGTTGTAAAATTTATCATTAAATACCATAAGTTCAGGTTATACTGTAAGAGAATAACTATGTAAAGATAACCATGTCAGCAGCCAAAATGCATTATAAGTTGAATATTTTACTGTGCACATTTTAAATGGATAGACTGGCCTAAACTCTGGACTGATGCGTTTGCTTTTTTTTTTTTTTTTTTTTATTCCTGGAAAATGCTATTCAGAAGTGAAGAGGCATAGAAACATACAAGGGAACAGATTTAGTGGCACACCAGGCTGTGATTTTTTTTTTTTTATGTCTATTGTCATGCAAAGCTGACTAAATAGTTGAATCTAGTAAAGCTGGAAATGTGAGACTGTAACCCACTGAAGGAGGGAAGATGGGAGGAGTAATCTGGCCAGGAACTGAAACTTGCAAAACTGCTCCTTGTGAAAAGTCTTTTTTATCTCAGTAATTTGTTGACATTTTTGCAAGTTTCTTTCAGAGAATGTGTAGTACATCAGTAGGAACAACATTTGAAAAACTCAGCGTATGCCAGTCAATGACACATGAGCTGCAGACTCTCAAACTTGGCAGTTTTTTTCAGGTGTTCCATTCTAAGTGAATGGAAGTATAGTATGACAACAAATGGTAGGGCTATTTGTTCTCAGTCTGTGCATTATGGGACAGATTTAGCTTTCCAAAGGAATCACGATGTCTGCCCCCATGAGGGCAGACAAGAGTAAAAACAAAATAAAATTAGGAATGAGTACTTATTTTGCTGCAGGCAGCTTTTGGAGGTGTAGTAAATCATGGCAAGATAAAAAAATATATGTTTTCTTCATCATTTGCCTGTAGTGGTCCTTTAAATCTATGTTAGATATGACAGCCTCACAGTGTGTGTGTGTGTGTGTGTGTGTGTGTGTGTGTGTGTGTATCTATCGTACATAGCTTCACTGACCTACCTATTTTAAACGTACTTTAATATATACAGTAGATATATCTGTCTATATATATATATAGACTGCCCTCATGACATGAACCAAAAACACAGTCACATATACAGCCCCACCACCCTGGCTGGCTACCTCTGCACAAAGTATACTTCTTGACTGCCAAGTGTGCAGCCAGAAGGATGACATGTGTTGCCATAAACACTTGCAGTACATTTCATTGCACTGAACTTCTTTCTCCAACAGCTGGAGGAGATTAAGATGCCACTGCTTCCGGCCATTGTACCTGCACCTACAATGCTGTGAGACTCAAGGGCTGCCAGTACCTCTAGTTAACCCTTGGAAAACATCATACCAGGCACTCAATTTCCTAATGTTCCAGTAGCCTGTCCTGGTAGTCCTACTGCAGGCAGCAAACAAAGATCTTGGCCTTATTTGTATACCAGGTTCAAGCCCTTCCTGCTATCTTGCTGCATTGATATGTAACACCTTTCAAGATATCACTTTGACTGCAACAGTATGATATATCAAAGCGTGTCTTGCTATAAATGTGTTTTTTGAGTACAGACTCATACAAGGTTGTATAATCATGTACAAGTGGCCAATATTTCAAAGTAACCACACAAACACTTGAGGCATGAGTTGTGAATTTTCTGCATCAAAATACCACCACATAATACTCCTGAGTGGGTGGAAATATCTGTACCAAGCACACTCCCTCATGCCTTACTACGTGCATGTATGTGTATGTATATGTGTGTGTGTGTGTGTGTGTGTGTATGTGTGTAGGTGGAGTTTTCCCTTTAAGACAATTAATATACAGAATTTGGAATACATATTTTATACCAAACATCGGAAAGTGCATGAGTTAAAAAAAACTTCACAAAGTACATGATTTTACAATATACATATATGTGTTTGTGTGTGTGTGTGTGTGTGTGTGTGTGTGTGTGTGTGTGTGTGTGTGTGTGTGTGTGTGTGTGTGTGTATATACATTTGCAGAAATTGGCAGCAGTTTGTAAGTTCATTTTAAGTAGGCAGGTTAAAAAAAAAGATTGCATTTGGAGAATGAAGGGGCAAAGTGTTAGAAATAGTGAATACAGAGATAGATGAGTTTTACAAAACAATGATTATAGATATGACCATGAAGAAACAGAAGAATGCTTATTGGACAATGAGTTGACTAATGAATTATTGTGCAGCACATTAGACGTATGTACACAGACTGAGTTTGTATATTAATTCTCTGATTACCTGTTTAATGTAGTTAAGGGTCATGGGGAGCAGAAGCCTATCTTGGCAGCCAGTGGGTGCAAGGCAGAGTAAATACTCCTGAATGGGGTGTCAACCCATTGCTGTATGCACGCATTCACTCAGCAAGCATTCATTATAGCAAGTCAGAGGAAAGCCAATTTGTTTGGGATATGGAATGAAACTGGAGCACCCAGAAATGAAAAGAAAAAAACATACCAGTATGGAAGGGCACAAAGACTCCACTTAGAAGACCGCACAGCCATAAAACAAACTAAAGCACCAAGCACCATGAGGAAGGAATGCACCACTCAATCTTGTAATAACTATAGACAATGTATTCAAGTAAAGGATAGTAGGCTAGAGCAAAAAGTGTTGCAAAATTGGACACTTTAACTGAAGTCTTTAGAACAGAGCCACTGATAATTTTATTTAAAGTAGTGTTCAAATGTCTTATAGAAGAATGAGTAAAACACAGATTTCTGAATAGTATATATGTAAGAGGGGCTATGTTTACAAATACTATTTTAGTGGTGGCTATGTAAAATTGGATTCTTATTTCTGAAGCAGTAAGATGCTGTCTTCATTTCTAGTATTTTAGCAGGAAGAAAGGAAGGAATATTGCATGCAAAAAATGCTGAAGGTCAGTAAACTAAAGAAAAGTGTAGCTCCTGCATTAAAATGAAGCCAGTGGGCTTTTCCTATGGGAAGAGTATCAAGAAAGGATAAAGAGTAAAAATGGAAAATCCTTTTAATTGTAGTTTGAGGAGGATGTCTTTTACTTCTGTGAATAGAGGCAGGGTTCATCCCAGCTTTGTAGTTATAATGGCCAGGAGAATGTTTCTTAATTTCAAATGTAAGAAAGCAGTTTTTATTTTTTTTCATAGCAACATTTCACCTAAGCATGTTGACCATGCATAACTCTGTTCAAATGCTAAAGGAGAGTTTGGGATATAGGTGAATACAGGTGTAAGACTTCTCCTCTCAGTTCTCTCTACTCTTGACCCCTTTTATAGCCATAAAGAATTCTGTAAAACCAAAGGGAGGGATTCTTTTTTCTAGACTTCTTCATTCTTCCCCCCACCACCACCACCAAAAAATTCTGATTTTTTCTCTCCATCCAGGTTTTGAATTTCAAACAAATGGTCCATAACTTTGTACATCACCTGACTCCATTCTAAAAAGTAAATATAATTTTGTTTCAATGCCAACCCACAAAAGCTGAATATAACATTTCAGACAGAGAAACGGAGACCATTTCTTTCAGAGTTCGTAATTACATTTCAGTGTAATCATTGTTTAGTTCTATAAACACAAAATTAAAGTTTTGGAAATTACCTTCTGCTTTGTGTTTTAGATTTAACCTGTCTATGGAACTACTACTTTTAGAATTTATTGCAGTATTTTACTTCCAAATCTACAGCAAGGTAGACTGATATCCATCCATCCACATGCAGTCAGAGTGTCACCGCAGCATTGATCATTATCCTCAGCCAGTACCTATACTGCCGTGTAGCTAGCCTTGCTGTGACAGCAAGGTAGACTAATATGAAGGGCAAAAAAGCATTGAGCTTTGGTTTTATCGTACAGCACACAGGGTCAAGGCCAACAGCTCCTTGTCACTTTCTCCCGGCAGTATTTTTTTACATATTGTGTGATACTCATCAAGCCACATAATCAGACCAGTAGTTTTGGACAGAAAATAAACATATTTATGCAGTTGGTCTTACTATAGTAACAAGCAAAAATAAAATGCATTCCCCCCACAGATATATGTCTATTTTATCTGTATAAGAATTCTATTGTAAAGCTTTACTAATTACCATGTACCTTGGAGCTTTTCTCCCTGGGCCTCTGCTGAAAATGGGATCCTTAGACCCCAGTCAGACTTTACTGGCAAGCAAATGTTAAAGAAAGAAAGAATGAAAAGTGAACAAAAAAGGCATACTTTGCAAATTTGCAAATATAGTCAGTTTTTATTCTTCTAATTACAAATTGTAAAATAAAGAAATATGAAAATATCTAACCACAAGCAACAGCTGTACTTACGTGCTGAAATAAAAAGCTACTACACAAAGGAGAAAAAGAATGCCATGTTACTTACAGATTTCATGTTGAGTTGGAAATTCCTTAGTGTTCAATCCCGGTACTTATTGCAATTAACTTGACTCAGATAAACCAACCCAGAAGATTCAGTAACATACTCTTAATTATCTACTATGTTTTAAATTATATGGTTTAGTCTCTTCCTGAAGGAATTATTGAGTGATCTCTTCTAGAAGTGGCAAGTGAGATTACAGGATAGATTAAGTTTAACAAGGAAAAAGTGGTTACAGCTGTTCAAAGTGCAGGAACAATGTAGCTGGCTTTAACACCATAACAATTCAATCTTGACGTTTCTGTTAGAAGAGCTAAGATTAGAAAGCTGCAGTGATCCAAGCCAAACAGGTTACTACATTGCTTTTAGTACCTTCTTCATTTTCAAAGTAATTTAAATGGTGAAGTTATCTCAGTGCTGACAAGGATCAGTTGACCAAAAATTTGCTAGTCAAATAAGCACCTCCCGGAAAAAAAAAACAAAAAAACTGTCATTTGTTACAATCATTCTAATCAATATCACCATCTACCATTTTAAAAGCCCATAATTTCAATGTGGAACAAAGATCAGCTATATGTTTATGACTCTTGCTTAATGCATTTCATTTCATAGTATTTTCTGTTTTAATGAATGCCACTGCCAATTTGCTGTACACCAAAAGCTGGTCAACTTGTTCCACATCTGTTACTCTGCAGTTTATATGAACATTTGCACTTGGTAATTTGATCAGGAAAGACTTTTGTGAAGTACAATTGAATACTCAGAAACAATAAAGCATTACAAACTGAGATATTATTTTTAAGTAGTGGTCAGTTATTTTACATTTTATATTCTACCAGACAAGGCACCCATACCCCTAAATCATGTTTTTACATAATTAAGGTAGGTATGCAAATGGTACATAATGATGATTTGTTTTAAGAGGTATAATTATGTGAAACATTTGTTTATAAATGTTTATTTATTCCCCACAGCAACCACTGAATACAGGTACTAATAGGGAGTGCTTGAATTAATCGTGGTGGTTAATTGAGCTTCTGTCATCAAGTTTCCCACTCTTCAATTAAACAAACTTCTCAAGTCTCATTTCATTGAGTACTGTCACTGATAAGGGGGAACTGTTCTCTATACAAAGATCAGAGTTGCCTACATAGGCATTACTCTGTCTCCCTTTATCCATGATAGCGGAATGCCAAAGTTAAGCAAGGGGAGTGAGGAATGCAGAGAGGTTTGCCTCTGTCCAGTAAAAACACTTGGCGTTTTTCATGCTTGTCAGATAAGCTGAAATGTGGCATGTCAATACACTACCTACTCAATGAACTGGTCCACTTGATGGGAAAAACTCAGTCATCTAGTGACTGATGAGTTCACCATCAAAAATTTGGACCAGATTCCAAAATGATCAAAGCACAAACTTCACTCTGATCTTCAGAAGTAAGAAACTATAACTACTGGAAGTTTTTAAGTAATCCACCCTAGTTCCAATGTCTTAAGCTGATAAGGTCACTGGTCACATCCCCCCTCTAGCCCTCAGTGACAGCTAACAGTCCTGTATCTTCCTCGGGGTCATAAGACAACCCAGACTCATACAGTATAAGCAATGTTAGCAGGTTCTTCTGTACATCATACTTCCGTCAAATACCCAACGTGTTACTTCAGTTAGAACAATGGATAAGTTCTTACAGATAATGACACAGAAAATGGTGAGACTGAGTGCTGCCGTTGCTGCAGCAGGGATCACAATAATTTCTGGATGAATGATTACTACTCTCCCATTGTTCTTGGAGAAGTTCACATTTTCATCTTGGATTACACTGTCTTTCTTTTTATCTTATCTTTGAGAGGAAGACTATAAGTAGGATGGTCCTATTTCAGCAGAAGATGAGTGGTATGCTATCCATGGTGATATTTGTACCAAGTAACTGGCATTCCAAATCTCATTTCTTTTTCATTTGTTGTTTTTGTTTATGTCTCATTCTTCCTAGATCACAGCTCCTTTACTTACCTTTGTGAAAGGAAATATGGAAACTCCATGTAAATAAAGCTTTCTTGGCTCACCTAGTCCGACTAGTTTCCTATATTCTGGGTAAAATGCAGTTCCTTTCTAGTGAATATCACACCTCTTACTACAGGGTATGAGTTTAGCCTTTTTACTGGTTAAATGGGTAAGCCCAGAAGGAGCATGTGCCTCTTTTCAGAAGCACTGCCTTGTTTGCTCAGAGTCACACAGTTTGAAAACAAATTCTGTAGGTATCAGACTCATAACTATAGAATGGAGCTTATTAGCAGTTTATAGCCTAAATCTCTGCTCACCTTACATTGAGGTTTAAATCTGTACTATTGCCCACATCTTCTAATTCCACAGCTTCTTTATGAAAACTATTTCTATTAGTTTGATTTTACTCCACTTTGACTGTCTGCTTTCAGAGAACTTGGTGTTATTATATTAATATCTCATCCATGTTAGCTGCTGAGAACAGCTCATCCTTACCATCTGTAGACTACTCTTTATTTTTTATTTACCCAAGTACATTATGTTGCATTTCTTTACACTACAGGTAAAACTGATAAGCCTTTATTCAATCGATCAATCCCACTTTCTCTGTAAACCATTTGTAGATCCTTATGTCACTTGCAGACAGAAATGTCATGCCTTCTGCACTGTCACATGTATAGACAATAACGAAGACTAGGTAAGACACCTAAACCCTATATGATACACCACTTTGTAATGCATACAACTTCATTGTGGACTCCTTTTACAGGTATCCTATGCGGTCCGTTGCCAAATCAATTTTTAAATCAAGATAATGTGGAGGGGGTAGACTAGAAGTAGACTAACCTATATATTATTCATTTGTTTGGGATTGCACTAAATGTCACATGGTCTCATATCATGGTGCATTTAAGAATTAAATGAATAGTCAGTTGATAGCTTCTTGTGGTTAAATTCACTAAAACCCAAATGGACAAACTTGTGGAAAACACATTGAGAATGTTGCTGTGTTTTATCATTAAAAAAGGTGGTCAAGGAAGTGTGGTGCATTACTTGTTTTATTTACTTATACATTTGTTGATGAGGAAAGCACATTGGTCCAAGGACACTTTTCAGTTATTATGACCGGGGCCAAATATTATAAAGCATTTATGAAAATGACTATGCAATTAATGACATACAATGCAATGATACATTGAACAAAGTGTACATATTATCAATGACAATGGTACTTATGGAGCAGCAAAGGTATTGTGATGGACAGTATAGATCTTACATGTACAGCAGTGACACGCACAGTCAGTGCAAATTACAGATGACAGTGGGCAACATGTTAGTCTGTTCTTCCCATGAGATGTTAAACCAAGGTCTTATCTGCTCCGAGCCAAATTTCCCCTAGTCAGGATAAATACTACCTCAGGTCACCCTTGAAAAGTTACCTCTATACTACAGGTTCTGCCCTTGTCTACTAAGTGTTAAATAAATAAATAAATAGGTTAAGTTGTGGGTGAAAAACAAGATTTGAGTATTATGGAATTGGAGTAATCACTGTGAGAAAGATTAAGGAGTGAGCATGCTGTAGTGACTGAGATGGTTGTCATCAGCTTTATTTACAGTGTATGTGTGTGTATATATATATATATATATATATATATATATATATATATATATATATATAAATAAATGTATATATATATATATTTATTTATATATATATATATATATATATATATATATATATGGATTCACTTCATAACACTGAAAGCTCAAAACACTGAAACTCAAAACACTGAAACCAAAACACTGAAACTTCAAAATCTTTAAAACTCAAAACACTGAAAACACATATACATATACTGAGTTTAAACAACATAAATCACAGCACTTTCCACCAAGTGTAAGCGGAGGGCAAGCCCCCCCACACCCCCTGCTACTTATATATATCAACTCCAAGATTGCACTTCACTACACTAAATGCAATCTTGGAGTTGATATATTTAAGTAGCAGGGGGTGTGGGGGGGCACAGGGTGGCTTGCACCCTGCTTACACTTGGTGGAAAGTGCTATGATTTATGTTGTTTAAACTCAGTATATGTATGATATGTGTTTTCAGTGAATCGAAAATTTAAGTTCGAATTTTAACATCGGAAATGAACATTTCCGTATGTACCTAATGTCGAAAACAGCTGTTAGTTGTCGAAAATGTTGCACGCGACATTTTCGACAATTAACAGCACTCCCACCCTTCCCTTAACTCCCTACCTAACTAGCCTAAACTCACATCTATGCAGGGGGGCAAGCCCCCCTGCACCCCCCCCACACCCCCCCAAACTTAGTATTCCAACTCTGAGATCGCACTACAGTGAGGAAAGGGATGTATTTCCCTAACCGCACTGTACCGCAATCCCCTTACATGAGTGAACGTTATAATTGCGACTGCACAGTCCATTCGCAATGATAACGTTCGCTCACATAACCTGTCGAACTATGAAGTGTTTGAACATATGCTGTTTGAATACTTCATAGCCGTGCAATTGCACGGCGTAATATTGATAGTAAACCTATATATATATATATATATATATATATATATATATATATATATATATATATATATATACACATGTATTTATAGGACCTACTCGTGTCTGAGTAAAAGTTTTAAACTTTAGTTACAGCTACATGGGACAGGAATGATGTAAGATCTAATATTTCTTGTCAAAGCAATGGCACTGATAGGCATCTTGGTGCACTTTAATAGATTTACAAAAGTTATAGAGGCTCTTGGACTTATGTACGTTGTGGGGGGTATTCCACATTAATTTAGATAGTGTTTAGGAAAAGATTGCTCTCTTATCTCAGTTATATAACGTGGCAGATTAGGAGATTGGCATCAGTGTTCCTGAGGATGTATGTAGTGTTCCTAAAGTGACAGGAGGGATAGTGGTCACTTAAGAGTTTGTGTGCTAAAGTATTAAAAAGGAAGGTGGCTCTTTCTTCTTTTGGTAAGCAGTTAGATTTCCTAATGTCTTAATTGTTACACAATTGAGGGCTGAAGTGGATGAACCTACAAAATCTGTTTTTCATTTTTTTTTTGCAGTATGTATCACCTATGTGAAAACTGAAGGACAATGGTGGAGAGTGAAAATTCAAGTGACAATTAAAGCATATTGATAACAATGGCCCCTGCGGCCTCCTTAGTAAGATGGTGATGTAAATTACGTGCTACTCTAAGCTGGGAAAGGACTTCAATGCATTGCTGCACAGTATTTATTTATTTACTTATTTTTATTTTATTTTACATTTGTTTACCGGGAAAGTCTGACTGGGTATGGATCCCATTTTCAATGAAGGCCCGGGGAGAAAAGCTCCACAAAGATTAGTACAGCAAATACATTAAATACAATACACATGTTAATAAAGTACAGCACAGAGTCAAAAATTAATAAGGTACAGCTTTGACGCGAAGACAGGAGCAAAAAGTAAATATAAGGAGAACAATGTGCTACAATAAACAATTCAGATGAAAGGACATTTTGTTCAGTCAGTTGGCTACATTCATTAGTGGCTAGTAGAGTAAACACACATTGGTTAAGAGTATAGAAAGGAGTTGTTGCAAGCTTTCATAGATGGTTAAAGTATTGATATGATCTATTTAAATGAAGCTACCTAGGGTCATAACAGTTACATAACCAAGAACAATGTAAATGGGAACGAAGGAGTTTTTTGAAATTGTTTTTATTTTCAGTGGTCCTAATATCTTTGGGGATGGTATTCCATGCTTTTGCAACAGAAACAGAAAAGAAGGAGGCCCCCGAGCTATTGTTGCTTTTGCCTTTGTCAGTCAGTGCTTTATTGGTGGATCTTAAAAGATATTAAGTAGACCTTGAAGAGCAGGAACTTTATCAGGATAATATAGAATCTGGTGGACTAAGGTAACCAGGTTATATATGAGCAGGTTGGGTAATTCTAGCCAGGATAGTTGCTTGATTGCTATGCAGTGATGTGTCCTGAAGGGTTAGTCAGTAGCTGTGCAATGTGCATATCAAATTTCATGTTGTGATCTATGATAAGCCCTAGAAGTTTGGTGTGTTAGACAAGTGTGATAGGTTTTGCTGGGGTTAAGTATTAGTTCAGAGTTGGCTAACCAGGTTTCAACAGGGGTAAATGATTCTTGTGCCAATTCCTGGAGCTGAGTGAGTAATGGTGAGGAGCAGATTAGAGTGGAGTCATCAGCGTACTGGGCTAGAGTTGTGTGCCAGGTAGCTTTGTGGAGTTGGTTGGTGAATATGTTGAAAAGAAGAGGTCCAAGACTGGATCCTTGCGAGACCACTAGGGTGACAAGTAGGAGGGAAAATAAGGAGTTTTGTCATTTTACTGCTTGTTGGCAGTTGGTTAGATAGTCTTGAAACCATTCTAGTGTGGAGTGGCTGACATTAAGATTGGAGAGAGAAGAAAATAATTTGGGATGGGAGACATATCTAAGCCCTCAGAGAGATCTAGGAATACAGTTGATATTAGGTTACCATTGTTCTGATGTTGGTTTACTGTATTGATGAAGCTAATAAAGGCTGTGGAAGTACTGTGACTGGGGCAGAATCTGTGCTGGGTGTTGGTTAGCAGTTTATTAGTGTGGAGATAGTGCATTATTTGGGAATGTATAAATTTTTTGAGGATTTTAGATAAGGGGGATAGAATGGCAATTGGATGGTAATTAGATAGTTTCACAGGGTTACCTCCTTCGTGGAGTGGTATTATATAAAAAAATCTTCTACAGAGAAGGATGATGTTGAAATGATAATGTTTAGACAAATATTAGTTCCAGGTATCTTTGCTGTATGAACATTGGCAGTAAATGGTAATCTGGGTGTAGTGTAGTAGCTGATGTAGAGAAAAACAATATGTTCCTGAGGCCAAAGGCCATTCTTCTGTGATATTTTCAGCACTATACAGAAGGTACAACATTTTGCAAATGTTTAGAACTTCAGTACAAAATTATTTGTTTTCCTGTGCGATAAATAGCAATCAGAGTAGCTGTTGTATGAGTAACAGGTGACTGCCGGTACTAACTGACACAGACGAAGGCTAGCAAAATAATTTTTATCTGTTCTCATTTCACACACATAGAAAAGAGATGTAAACTGGACAAGAAGCAGTATTGGCTCATTTACCAAAGTCATTGTTATACACTCTCTCATTAAAAAAAAAGTACATAGCACCTGGGGTGAAACATTTCAACCTTCCTGATTTTCACAGACTGTCTAGAGTTTTGCCTCTTATTTTTTGTCTTTTCCTCATAAATCTTGTGGTTTACAAGCAAACCATTGAGTATTGAAATCAGTCAATAATGGCATACATTTGAGTTTCAGACTTCATATCCTTCAAAAAATACATGATACTACAAAATCTGCTATTCTAGCAACTATATAAGCTTATAAAATCAATATTTAAAAATTGACCCTCTCCAATTATTTTTAGAGGATGAGAGGTGTGCCAATGGTACTATCAGCCACTGTTGGTACAAGTTTGCATATAATGTCTGAACCAGATTTACTAAATTACATAGACTGTCATTATTTGCATTGATATCTACTGTGAATTATACTTGAAGGAAGCTATATTTATTTATTTATATTACTGACATTTGATTACCAGGAAACTCCAACTGGTAGGTGCCCATTAAAAGCAGAGGCCCAGGGATAAAAGCTCCAATGTATTACAAAAACATTTTAAGAAGAATGATTTTACAATCTTGAACAATAATACAAAAGCATCCACAGTTTAAATAATTATACCAAATTAGAGACAATGTGAAAACATTCTTTAAGAATAGATACAACTTATATGGCAATGATTTAATATTTAGAGAAACTGTAGCCAATTTACAGACTAATTAAAGGTACGTTAGTATAATACAAACAGGGACTGCAATATGGAGTGAGTAAAAAATACCCATAGCATATTTATATAGAGAGTTACAAGAAAGAAACTGACTGAAATAACTAAGGGAGTGAAAAAAAGAGAGTAAGGAGATATAAGGTATGAATAGATACTTGTTCAAATTTAGGTATATAGTTTATCCTGGGAATGAGAAAGAACAGAGCCAGATTTTTGCTAGAAAATCTTTCAGAATGGTTTTAAAGAACTGGAGAGAGGGTACTGACTTCATGGATATAGGTACGGAGTTCCATGCCTTGGCAACATGGTATGAGTACAGACGATGCCCAGTAGATTTGATAGGTTTTTGAACAGACAAGACTATTTGGTCATTGGATCATAATGAATGACTGGAAACATAGCTGCGTAGAATGGTACTTAGTGCATGAAAAGCAGATAGACAGGTTCTGAGGCTCATAGGTGTATATTAGGCTAACAACCCCTAGGGCCCTAAAAAAACCTAGGTGTGATTTATATTTGATTTATAGGCGGTGATTTACTGACTGTCTCTGTCCATCAGAGACATAGGAGCCTGAACAAGGGTGACTTTCTGATTACCCATCCATTTGTCCAAGTTGCAGGACCAAACTATAGGGAGGAACTCTACTTAACATGGATGGGGAACCTGTTCCTGAGAATATGATTTCTCTAAGAAACATATTTGTCTGTCCAGCATGTATTATTTATGTTGCAAGCAAAATGTAGGTATTTTAATCTGATGTTGTTTGTTTTGCAGATATGCAAAAGATTCATCAAAGCAGGGTCCAAGGATGCCTTATATGCCAGACAAAGATGACCTTTTAGAAGCCTGTATGATACTGAGTAAAGAGGCAGTTGCTGCATGTGTCTCATCGGGTCTATATCACATAGCCGAAGTTTTATAACTTTGAACATGGAATGTTCAAACCATTCCGTTCGAAGTTACAAAACTTCGACTAGTGATTAAAAAAAAAAGAAGTAAAAACAAAATAAACTGTTGTAAGTAAAACGGCAAGCCCCCATGCACCCCCACACTCCCCCCTACTTAAATATACCAACTTTGACATCGTACCACATTGAAATGAATGGAAACCTCCCCATATGGGGTTCGAACTTGTACAAGTTCGACTATGTGATAGGAACCCGTCTCGTCAGGTACATTCCAATGTGGGCATTATACTCAATGAGGGGCCTGATGAGGGCCAAGTACATTAGTATGACAACCTGCCTGGACCTAGACACCATGCCCTTATTTACAATTTGAGCAACATAGATGGAATTTCTTACTATCTTGAACTCATGTTGGTTGACGTCTAGGTTACAATCTACTTAAGTTCCCAGATCCCTGACTAGTGAATCAACATTTAAGGCTGCTTTACTGATGATGTAGTTACATGGGTGGCAGACTTCCCAAAAGGTACTATAATGCATTTATTGGTACTTTGTTTTAAGCCATGGCTTTGGCACTAAGCATTTGTCTGTATTACACCTTCCTGAAGGGTGTTCTCATTTAGGGGGGATTCAATGACTGCTCTCAGTTTGCAATCATCTGCAAACTTGCTTAGCCAACTTTGGCTTTAACATCTGAGAAGTAGATGCCACACAGGAGTGGGCCCAGCACAGAGCTCTGGGGGACTCCACTGGTGACCTGTCTCTTGGTTTAGTTCGATTTTAACCTCCTGGGTCTTATCAGTGAGCCAGCTAGCTATCCAGTATGTTATAAAGGGGTTTATACCTAGTTCTGTATGTTTGTTGACAATGCCCAGTAGGGAACTGTATCAAATGCTTTAGCCAGATCTAGGAAGGTAGTATGCATGGTTTACTTCTCATCCATTGCCTTACTGACCTTTTCAAAAAAGTCCATCAGATTCAGTATAACACAACTGTACAATGAAGAGAAATAACAGAGCTTGTCTTAATTAATTTAATTATTGTTTGTTGTTTCTGATTGGTCAGCTTACATTATAAAGTTGTTTTCTAGTCAGTTGTTCAGTTTTCTGATGAAGTGCCTTGTGGATGAAAGTACTCAAAAAATAAACATCCTTTAAGAAGATTCAGTTTTCCTGTGGTGCCTATCAGATGTTTTCATTGTTCAGTTGTGCTATTCATCATCTGAGTGGTTTGTTTGTGTTAGATTCAGTAACCATGACCTTTCTTTGACAAAGCCAAACTGGGATGGATCCAGTGTCTGGAGGTCTCCTATGCCTTTTTTGATAAGCTCCATGATGATTCTTTCCATGGCTTTGCTAATAAGACTACTCAGACTAATGGATCTGTTGTTTCCAGAATCTGTTGAAGGTACTCCCTTATAAAGGGGTATGACTGTTGCAGTCTTTCATTCATGTTGCACAAAGTCTGTTTTAATATTGCAGTTAAATAATGACTCCCCGTGTTCTGAAAAGCTATTTCAGACTATTCAGTAGGCATCCTGGAGTGTTACTGGGGTCTATTGAAACTGTTTTTGGCTTTAGTGAGTGCAGCCAGTACACACTCCCTAGTTATAGTTGGAGGAGTTATGTTTGGGGGTATTATTGGGCGACGGTTGGGGTGAGAGGGGGGTAAAGTTGAACTGAATTTGCCTGCTAACAAGTTTAATATATCACTAGGTTTGGTGACTGTGGCACCATTAACTACCAGTTCAGCACATTGCTGTGTACTGCCCTTGAGATTTCTTATATTGCTGTAGAAGAAATTATGGTTATCTTTCACCTGGGAGGATATCTTAACCTCAAAGTTTACTTTGCTTGACCTAATTAGTCCTCTTAGTTTCCTATTTACTTTGGTGAGAACGTTTTTATCTTTATGGGAAGTACCCTTCCTGATTTTTGCCATAATTTTTTCCCTTTATTGTATATCCTGTTTAATATGGGGTACCACCAGGATAGTTTATTCTTGGGGCTACTTCTGGTCTTTCTCCTGGCTGGTACAGCAGTCTCTATGCAGCCATTCACATAGTTGTACACAGGTTTCTGAGAGCAATTCAGCATAGGCTGGTGTGTTATCGGGTCTGGAGGGGCACTGAATTTTGACAAACCATCACTTAATAATAAGTAATTTGCCTTGGAATAGTTCCTAACTGTTACTGGTTTTAATGGGGTTACACAGTTGATTTTTATTTTGAAGGAGATAGCTTTATGGTCAAACCTTACCAAGGAGGATGAGATATTGAAGGGGGAGTTGCAGCATACTCCCATATCTGTGAGCATGATGTCCAGTATGTTGGAGCCTCTAGTAGGCATATTCATTATTTGGTCAAGGGTATTTGTACTTATAAAGTCCAGGAATCTATGTGCCTGTAGATTTGAGGCCATGAAGGATTCCCAATCTACAGACAGGAAATTAAAACCTCCCATGAGTAGGGTGTTAGGTTGGATGGTGATTGTCTCCAGTAGGTCCAAGTATGTACTGTGAGCTTCTCAGGACATGGGGGGTAACCTATAACTGGTTAGGATATGGTCTGAGATTTTGTCTGTGGTGATCTTCACATGGAGAAACTCCAGCACATCATCCTGTTTGACCACACTACGAGTATGTCTGCTACTATTGAGACATCTCTACCTTTACCCCTTGTCTGTGCAGCTACTGACCTAAAAGTGTGGAAGGCATTGAAACCTTGCAATGCTGGGGTGCTCTCTGAGGCTTTAAACCCTGTCTCGGTAACTGCACAGGTATCTATATTCTCAAGTGTGATGAGGGCTTGGAGGGAGTCTAGTTTTTTATTTTGGCTCAAGACATTGAGCAGTAACACCCTTAGGTTCTGCTGAGTTGATTTTGCTATATCAGTACATCTGTCAATTTGGCATTGCCTAGAAACAGCAGTGTGGAGGTGAGCAATTATCCAGTATTTGAAAGCCTAGAGGGAAAAGGTGCAGACTATCCTTGGAAATCAATGGGGTCTCTTAACCATGTCCTCCAAAGCTGACAAATATTGGAGCCCCTTAAAATGACACCAGAAAGACAGCCAGTTGTTGAAATCAATCATTTTTGCTCATTGTGGCATCATCCTCGGTATTAGTAATATGCTACTCAATACTAGGCTTATGCTGACTTGAGACACACAGTCTGAAAGCTCCATAATATTACAGGTGTTTAAAAAGTTGTCTATATGTTAGTTGAAGGGATAGTTCTAAAGAATTTAGAACTTTTAGTACTACACACTGGTGGATTCTAAAAGGGTATTTGCAGGTAATTTAGCCACTTTAGTATTGTTCATGTTTTGATTTTTGTGATGCCTGCGTAGGATCATAAGATCATATGAAGTTACTAGGCTATTGGCCCTGAGGCCCATATAAGTCTAGCCAAGAGTTTAGCCCATGTTTAGACAAGTCAGCATCCAAAGCCCCTGTCCAGCAGGGACACAGGTGGAACCCCAGGGATGTATTTTCTGTTTCCCATCCAGTTATCCAGGTTTGCTTTTGAAAAGGGATAATGAGCTACTCTGCTTGACATGGAGAGGGAGTCTATTCCTCAGATGGGGGAGTCTCTGGGACACAAATCTATCTCACCAACAAGTCATATTGATCTCACAGACCAGGTTGAGGCCATGCATGCGGGTTACTCAAGCGGAGCTTGACTTGCGGATATGCAACAGTCCCATCAAGGCGGGATTTGAGATTGCTTTGTATGTCAGACAGAGGTCACCTCTGAGAAGTCTCAATGAAACTGAGAAGAGGGACAGGACTTTTAGACTATCTGTGTAGGGCAGATGTTTGAGGCCCTGGATTCTTCCAGCGAGGAACCTCTGTGGTCTCTCCAGCTGCTGCATGTGCTTTTCAAGGTACATGCCGAAGGGAGCATTGTACTCGATAATTGGCCTTATAAGGGAGGACTACAAGGATGTTATCACCTCCTTGTCCCTGGATGAGATATCCTTACTTATGAGGTGGGTCATGTAGAAAGCTTTCTGTACAACGGAAGCAACATGGTGGTCAAAAGTCATATTGCTATCAACCTGGGTGCCCAAATCCCTCACGACTGATTGTGTGCTTAGGACGTTGTTGTTAATGTGATATGTGGTGATGTCACTCTCCCCAAAGGGGATGATGATGCATTTTTTGGCATTTTAGCTTGAGGCCATGTTTCTGGCACCAGTCATTTGTTTGGGTGAGACCCACTTGGAGGACGTCCACATCACTTGGGGAACTGATGACAGTGCCCAGCTATCTGCAAACTTGGTCAGCTATAGTCCACTGGCTTTGGCCTGTACCTCAGATAAGTATATCCTGAAAAACAGAGGCCCCAAGACTGATCCCGGAGGTACGCCACTCACTACGGGTCTACTGCTTGAGATGGCTTCCCCTATTTTGATTAAGTGGGTTCTGTCAGTGAGCCAATTTGTGTCCCATCTGATAACATATGGATTGATGCCTAGTTGCGAGAGCTTATCTATTATGCCTGAGTGGTGAATCGTGTCGAAGGCTTTGGCCAGGTCAAGGTAGGTGATGTGCACCATCTTCCCCTCGTCCATGGCTTTGGTGACTGTCTCAAAGAAGTCAACCAGATTTAACAGACATGACCTCCCCTTGACAAAGCCAAACTGTGTGGAGTTGAGTGTTTGGAGGTCGCCAATGTCCTTGTTAATGAGGTTCATGATAATCCATTCTATGGCCTTGCAGATCAGCTAGGCTGATGGGTCTATAATTTCCTGGATCGGTGGATGCTCCACCTTTGTGTAAAGGGATGACAGTGGCTGTCCTCCACTTGGCTGGGACAAAGTCAGTACTCAGGCTTTGGATGAATAGGGTGCCAAATGGTGCTGCAAGTTCCTGCCTGAGTTCATGTAGGATGCAGCCTGGGATGTTATCGGGTCCCACGGAGGCTGTATTTTTTGCCTTTGAGAGGGCAGTGATGACCTGTTCCCTAGAGATAAGGGGAGGGGAGCATGTTCTGGGGATGCCATGATTTACTGTTGGGGGGACAGAGGGGTGACGTTTTGGGTCTACTTCACGTTATCAAATTTTGAAAATGTCTAATGGCAATATTATCGCAAATGCCGTACATCGAAAGTGTTGTTGCGGAACTGTGGTACAATGAGGATCAGGTAATTTGCCCTTTCCTCACTGTAGTGTGATCTATGAGTTGGTATATATAATTAATGGAGGGTATAGGGGGCACAGCCCCCCACAAGAACAATTTAGATTTCCGGCATTTATGATGATATTGCCGTTCAACATTTTAGTCTTTCGACAAGAGGATATAGATGCAAAGTTTTCACTGGATCTGTCAGCCAGTAGGTTGGCTATATCTTCAGTATTTGTGTATGTGGTGTCCTTGACCACCAGTACTGAAAAGATCTGGGTGCTTCCTTTGAGACTGCAGACATATGAAGAAGGTCTTATGATTGTATCCAGTAGATGTGGTCAATTTGGACTCGAAGTTGGCTTTAGAGGATTTCACTAGTGCTCTTATTTGCTTGTTCAGGCTAAGAAGAGATTGCTTCCAATTGGGCACCTGCTCCTTCTTGGTCCTGGACAGCAACTTTTTTCTTTTGTTATATAGTTTATGTATTGCAGATGTCCACCAGATAGGTTTACTCTTCCTTGTGGTGGATGATTTTGTCCTGTCAGGTATTTCTGATTCCATGCATCTGTATAAGTGCTCGTATACTACTTTGGTGTAGATTTAAACATTGGTGCCAATACCAACAGAGGAGGGGGCTGTGAACCTGTTTATACCATCCCTCAGGAAGCTGTAATCAGCTTTGGAGAAGTTTTTTTGTATGACCTGAGCTAGAGGGAGGTCAGGGGAGATGCTGATTTCGAAAGTGACTGCTTTATTATTGGATCTTACCAGGGAAGATGATACTGTAGGGATGCTGCAGTGGTTATTCATGTTGGTTAATACCAAGTCCAAGATATTATCACCTCTTTTGGGAGTATCGACTAGCTGTTCCAAGATAAAATCCATTGATAAAATCGTGGAATCTCTGAGCATTTGCATTGTGGCATGAGTAGTTTTTCCAGTCTGTAGTTGGTTAGTTAAAGTTGCCCAGGATAAGGGTAATCGGCAGATAACTTATGTAGAAGATTCTATAGGAATGAGAAGTGTACTAATTGGTTCTCAAGATTGGTTCCAGAGTAGCAATGCTTGGAACAGACTACCAAATTACATTAAAGCAAGTACTAATTTAGATATTTTTAAGAACAGCCTGGACATTTATTATGGGAACAAGTGTTTTGGCATATTGGCAAGCTAGAAGGGCTTTAATGCCTGTGCTTGAAACATTTGTATGAATGTATGTAAAGGGTTGAATCTTGATGATTCAAACAGGTCCAGATAGATGGAGTGGGCATCTTGAGTCAAATTTGGGGGCCTGTAGCTAGCTATGATTTGAATAGGGGTCTTCTCAATGGTAAACTGCACCTGGAGTGTCTCCTGTGTGTCATACTGTTTGGCCACCCTGGAGGTATGTGTGTCTTTAATATATATTGAAACTCCACCTCCTTTGGCTTTGCTGCCCATAGTTTGGAGTCTGAATGTCAGGTAAGGCCGGGGTGCTTTCCGCAGCTTTGAACTAGGTTTCTGTGACTGCACAAATGTCAGCATCTTCTAGGGTTAAGAATGCTTGCAATGAGTGCAGTTTCATGTTTAGACTCCTAACGTTTAGCAGCATGACCTTTAATTTTGGGAGGGGTTGGGAGGGTGGCCTAATGGTTAAGGTGTTTGCCTTACAAACACAAGGTGCAGGGTTTAAGTCTCTCAAGGGATAATTGGCTAGGCTTAAAATGGCCCGCAAGGGAAGTTAGCCTAATACTAATCTATGAACCTATTTGCATTTTATTGAAATTTTTATGTTGGTTTTATCGACCTCAAGAATTTTCCTAACAAAAGTCACTATGGGGGAGGCAAGGGCCTTTGCCAAGGATGGGAACACCATAAAGTAGTGTGGGGAGGAGGTAAGCATACCTGGCATTGCCAATAAAATGCCCCTTGTGGAAGTCATCCCTCGCAAACTGTTGAAAAAGGTCACATGTGTGCTACATGTGGGAGTCATGTTTACTGACTGGTAGCCTGCAAACAAATTGTAAGTGATAACCTGTGCATTACAGAACACCTAGCAATTAATGCAGTGATGCCCTTTACAGATCCCATACCTTCTTCCCAAGTCAGTGGGTGGGACCTTTACTTCATTGTTGTTACTGTCTATATCCCAGCACCTCAGGAAAATGGGTTATTTCACTGAAGTCTGGCACCGTGTTGTCTCTCTCCTCTTTGGCACATGAACAAAACATATGCTCCCCCATATGCTGTAGCATGCCATCAAGAAACTGTGATAGGTTTTCCTGAGAGGCAGATGCCTGATATCCCTGATGTGTCCTATGTTAGCTGCTGAAAGATCACTGTAGTTAGTGTATATATAAAGCTACACATACCTTTGTAATCACTGAGATGGGTAATCCACATGTTCCATTTGTCTGCAGATAAGGTCAATACATGTCTATGAGCTCCTGTATGGTGTTCATATGTCCACAGTACCAATTTTCAATGTTAGTGTGTCATGAAGGCTATGAAACTTTAAGTGCGATCAGATGACAAGGCACCTCTGGGGGTGAAAATACACAAACCACGATGGTTAATAGCAGCAAAAATAGCCTGTTGCAAGTCAGCCTGATGGTGCAGGGGTGGGGTTTCCTTTTGTGCTGGTGGCTACCCAGTTTCAGGACTGGACTGGTGTCAACAGTAGGGCTAGATGGGAATAGGATGAGGCTTGTGATGGCCAGGCTTCATATCCCGGGGGAGAGTGACGGGACTCAATACCTACATGACTTCTGAAGCAAATCATGGGCATTGCAGGGCATCTCAAACTAACAAGGGGCAGTAATGACATCCACACCTAGGGAAATTGACCTGCTGCTGCAAGAATGATTGCTGTAAGGCTCCACACTCATCAATCCCCACTGAGGCTTACTTCATTAGGAGTTGGGGTGCCCACCTAGCAAACTGGATGAGTCTTGAATCACACAGACCTAGCACGTGGCCACTCATCATACAACACTACCAACCACAAAGTGGTGAATGGTTCGGAGTCCCAACATCGGTCTCCTTAGGTTTATAGATTACTACTTGGCTAACTGCTCTTGTGGGCCATGTTAAGCCTAGCCAATTACCCCATGTGAGAATCAAACCTTGCACCTTGTGTCTGTAATTCAAACACCTTAACCATTATGCCAACCTGCCCTGCGTAACAATAATAAAGTGTAATCAATAAAGAAGCAATCCCATGAAATGGCCTCGATTGTAATATGATACATAGTACTTCATTATATAGGACAGGAGTTCTTTTTTCTTTTATTTGGAGTACCTTGTTCATAAAAGAGAATGTTTCGAGGAGAAATATGTGACAAAATACAGCAATATTTTATGGCATATGTTTGAATATTTTACCATTTACAAATGTGTTACCTGTAACTTAGCATTAATATATTCTTGTAAAGCAGGACCTCCTCACCCAAGCACCTGTCCTGCCTAGATCTCTGAACCACTGTTCTTGGATTCTAAGCCAAGTTACATGACAAACTGAGAAACTATTTAACATGAAAACAAACACAAACATTTGTATTTTTACAACAAAGCATTCAAAGTGATAATACTGGTAGTCAATAACACCAGACCTTTTGGGGATAACATGGCCCAATGCCACATTGCCTCTGGGGTGGTTTGTTATTCCCCAGTAACATCCACACTGGGGGGGGGGCATTATCATTTACTTATGATTTTATTACAAAATAGGAAAGATGTAAATCGTAGAAATTACACGCTATATTTGTAGATGTGTTAGAAAGTAAAATATATCATGTGAAATTTGCAAACTGCAAGGACTCCTCTATACCAGCTCCCAGAGGACATGCTTATATGAAGCAGCATTTGCAAGAAACACACATGAACACACCTAAAGGCATAAACAAATGAGGCAACTGGGCTGGATTCAGAAAGGATCCCACCATGGTTGCTGCTAAATGATTTGGGTAAAAGGGTACGTTTTCACAGTCACTGAAAGTGCGATTGAGAAACATGTTAGCCGCAAACAGGAAAGACCTCATTATTAGCTCACCTGCATATCCCTGAATTTCATGATGTTACTGTTAGTGCTAATCAACAGTTTTCTGTGGTAATCCTCACTAGAAGCCTATGCACTACATTAGCAAAGGCCCATACACCCATTCTCCCAAACACATGCACACATTCACACATTCAACCTCCCCCCCCCCCCACACACACACACACACACAAACAACACCATATCTCTTACATGTCCCTGAATTTACAGAGCATCTCTGATATTGCCTCTTATTTTTTCTTGCCTTTCATAAATCATAAATGATTACAATCAGTCAATAATGCTATTCATCAGAGTTTCATTCCTCTTATTGTTCAGAAACTGCATTGTGATGCTAATTGCTCTATTACATATATAAGTAACCCGGTTTGTTTGTGTCTTTCAGCTTTTCCTGGTTAGGAGTCGCCACAGCGGAACTCCGGTCCGCTAAAATAAGTAACCCGGTAACAGTTAAAATTCTCCCCGATCATCTAGTGCTCCTCCTGGTTTTTGTCAAACAGTCGTCAGCATACTCATTTAGCTGTATGACAGCCACCCAAACTGACTGACCCCTACCACTCTCAGCAATTTTGCCTCTTATCCCTGCCTTTTCCCTCAACTCATGGACCTTTACAGTTAGTCAATAGTGCCAAACATTGCAGTTTCATATTTCTTATTGTTCACTAAGCATATCCTGATGCAATACATTTTTTCCAGTAACTCTTCAGTTAATGCAGATGACTAAAGCTCTGACTTGTTAATGAGTTGCATCCTGTGCATAAGGTACAGGATCTGAGTACTTTTTACAACATCACTACACCCATAGTTCAGTGAACTTAGTGACTTAGGGTAATATATAAAGAGTGCCCCTGGTGTCTAATGTCCCCTCCACATGTCTTAAATCGTTTGTGCCTTTAAACCTGTGGTTTTATGTTCTTAAATGATAAGCATAATAAAGACTATCCTTGGCGTTTTCTGCTTCCCTTACGTATTTCCTGCTGGTAAACCTTGTTCCATTAACTTTTAAAGTGAATAACGATAATGTTTAAAATTCCCTGGTCTCTAGAGCCCCCCTCCGCTTGTATCTTTCTTACTGCAAAGCTCCTGTTGTTCTATTAAATTCTCATGTTACTTAATGTAATATTTAAAGTTTCCTGGTATCTGGTGTTCCCACCTTCCAGTATTTCAGGATTTACTTATTAGTCTAGGGGATGTTAAAGGTATGCCAGCACCCAGTACAAGTACACACAACCATGTACCCATTTACACACATACACATACACACATGCACACACTTGCTCACTCACTTACCTGAGACCACTCGTACCGCTACAGAAACACACACATGCTGCCCCACACACAGTTCAACAATGACTGTAATTTTTTATACAGTTACCCAATGACTACATTTTGGGACAGCAGATTCTGGGCCATGTTCGCTAACATGGCAAGCTGTGCTAATTTATGCAGCTGATCGATTCTATACAAACACATAACTGCTGATATTTCAGGTCATCAAAAGATGGTTAATTAACATAGGTTGCTCCCCCAGAATGCCTTAATAGCATGCAGTATGGCTGTGGAAATGGCCAACCCTAGTGATCCTACAGACTGCGTAGGATCATTGTGATGGGTATGTCTGTTGACCAAAAAGAGCCACCACCAGTGGCAGCAGCCTATGTTAGGGCATATCACTGGTGACAGCCCTTTCTGAATCCAAAACCTTGTATGAACAGAGCAATAGTGGAGAAAAAATGTACTCACAGCATAGACTGTCCTATGTTCATGAAGAAACATAGAAATATCAACTGTCAACAGCTGAAAGTATGAAAAAAGTTAAAATAAAAAATACATTTTTGTCATAAAGAAGTTGTGCTGATTTAAAGGAAACCCTCAACATCCAAATGGTGGCATGTATGCTACTGTTAAAAATGTGCTTAAACATTTATTTTATATTTTGTTAAGAAGTATGTTCAGGTCACAAATGACGCTTTTTGGTCACAGTAAGGGTAATAACACTAAAACAGCTATAGGGCCATAAGATAGGTATAGTGTAATTGTGAAGAAGAGTTGCATTATTGCATGGGCAAAGATGCATTAAAATTTAAAGTAACAAACATTCAGGTCATTTTGTAAAATAGTGTAACAGACATCAGAAATGAGTACTGATGCTTAAGAAATGAGACCATTTTCCTGCCAAATCAATAACAATATTCAGTGCAGAAGGCAAGTTTAAATTTACAGTAACAAATGGTCTTTGTTGCAAACAAGCTTTTCTACCCCCACCTAAAGAATACTGGTTTCCTGAGGTTTGAGACTGAGGTGCAGCAACTGTCCCGCTCTTTGATGATAGGGAATAAGAAGGTCCAGACATTAGGCATTATCCTCTCTATAGTTTGTCCAAGCAGTAAGCAGTAACCAATGGACTTGAAGGGCCTGTCATGCTGTTTCCAGATAGGTCTGACAGAGGGATGGCAAAGTTCCACTATACAGCACTTTGTGAGATTATAAACCATGAACAGAAGCTTGACTCTCACATAGCTGGCAAACCTAATGTGGTACAAAGTTCACACTGCAATCCTTTTTTAAGAAGTTGGAAACTTAACATCCAGCTTACACAGAAATCCATTTTTGGGTGTTAAGATACTTTCTAATGTACAGATTGTGGTACATAACAAGAATCCTACTGGGATGTAAAGGAAGCCTGCATGACATTTGACTCATAATGCACCTAGAATACAATTATATAGGCTATCACATTTCATTGGGTGTAACAGCCTGGCCATGCCTTCTGATACTGAACCCCTAGTGGTGACCAGAAGCAGTAAGGGGTTTTCTGCATAGAGCTACTTTATAATTTATTCATTTATTTATTTACATTTTCTTGACCAGGTTAGCCCTGCTGGCAATGCCCATTTTTAGAGACAGGGCAGACTTATAAACATAAGCAGTAATAATGAATTATGAAGAAAGGAAAAATGAAAACAATGCACGCTTATAATGGAATAAATTAATAATATTGAAAAAAAATAAACATGAAGTTCAAACGTTGCCAGTTTAAACATGTATTAGTTATAAAAGTTAATTACAGTGACAGAAACTAAAGGACAATATAAGGGAAAAAAAGTAGCAATAATTGCTGGCGAGAAAAGAAAGACAAAAAAAAAAAGAATAAATAGTAAAGTAGAGGTGTACATGCAACAAAACTGAACAATTAGTTATATATGAAAAAAAGTTAAATGAGATATACTGTGGCTGGTATATTGATATGCATCACTAAAGTGAGAATTAGACATTAAGAGAAGGACAAGATGTGATGTGAATGGCTGGTAAGAATCAGATTGGGTTACACCACTAAATTAACAGAAACATTAGAAGGTGGGATTTGCAAGATTATTTAAAGGTGATTAGATTGTCCAGTGTTCTTAACACAAAGAGGAATAAATTATAGTCAGTACATAGGAAGAGTTTAGGTGTGTTCCCGACAAATTCAGTATTAGTTTTGTAAATGTGAAACAGAGCCTTGTTGTTAAATCTAAGAGTTCTAACTGAGGAACAACACTTAAGCAATGAATTTAAGGCAGTGAATTGACTGTTATATAGTAAATATTATATATAAAATACTGCGGTGGTGGTGTTGTGGTAGCGTTGTCACCTCACAGTTAGACGTTGCCCATTCGATTCTCAGTTAGACCGTCTTCTGTGTAGCGACATGCGTGAATGGGCGTTCCTTCGTTGAAGGTTGTGCGTGAGGCCCAGCAAGCCAGTACGTAAAAATCTACTGCCAATCATTAGCGGACCGGAGTTCAGCTGTGGCGACCCCTAACCGGGAAAAGCCGAAAGACACAAACAATAGTAAATATTATATATGAAAAGGAAGTGATTAAATGTTAACTTATTATTGTAGGGATTTTTTTTTGTATGTTACTGTTACGGTTTTGGGTGGTGGTTGGGCAGCAAACGTAGCTGTTTAGTAGTACATAGATTCAAGTTTTTCTTGAAGTGTTTCGTTAGCATGACATTACATCCATACAAAAGTACTGTTGGCAAGTGATTGCCTGGTGTCAGGGATTCTTTATAGGAGAGATGAGATGTTCTAAGACAGCGAGTTTATTGTTTAAGGTGACACGAAGGTATTCGTAATGTTGTATGTTCTCAGTGTTGGTTTTGTTGATTTTTAATTTATTTACCACAGTAATCTGCATTTTCTTTTAGGTTACAGTCCTTTAATCAGGTGGTAACTCAGTCTATGGATTTTTACACGAATGATAGTAGGATGTCTGTTCTTCCATGGCAGTATAACATTGGGAGTCACCAGCATAGTATACAAGTTTAAGGCTTGTGTGTTGCCGCATGTCAATTGTAAAGACAGTAGAGAGAAGTGGACTGCGAATGGAGTTACTTGGCACTCCAATATTGCATTAAAGGAGTTAGATATGCAGTTTTTCCAAACTACAGTTTGGATTGTGTGAGACAGGTAGGATGGGAAATAGTCTGATACTGCCAGAGTGCAGTCGATTGCTCAGAGTCTATGTAGGATAATGTTCATTTATGGCACTAAATGCTTTAGAGAACTACAGAAAAAATAGCTGCAGTAGTCAGTCAGTTCATTGTTATACTGGATAGTGGTAAAATTTATTTAAACTAGTGCTGTTTGTGTACTGTGGCCAGGTCTAAAGCTATGTTGTGTTAGTGCTTATGTTACTTGAAGCCAGGTGATTGATTAACCAAGTATGTAAAATTTATTTTCCAGTATTTTGGATTGAGAGCAAACGATAGAGATTGGCCTACAGTTTTTAATTTTCTGCTTATCACTACCTTTAAAAAGTAGGATTACTTTGGATGCAAAGTCATCCCCAGTGAAACTGTTGGACCCCGTCATAAACCACTGGTAGCAACAATCACCTTCAAGCATTGGTCAGTGAAGGCTCTACAGTCAACAGAGACTAGGGTTGAAGACCTGGTAGTTCACTGGGGGGAAATCACAGAACTTCAAGAAAATATCAAGGACTCTAACCCCATCAATCAGGAAGAAAAGGAGAAAAGGAAAGAAGTAAAGTAAAAAAAAAAAGAATGACAGTTTCTCAAAACAGCATGTGAAGAGTATAAAACAGATGTGCACCAGAGCTAGGTATAGACATCAGGTACATAAGGAAAGCTCGTGGTGGTGGAATGTAGAAGTTCACAAAAGCATCAAAATAAAGAAGTCATGCAACAAATAGTGGGAAATAGAAAATAATATGGACCAGGCTAAGAAGGAATACTAGCTGGTTAATAATGAGGCTAAGACAGCAGATGTAGTGGAAGAATAAGGTGCTAGAAAATCTGTACCAGCTTCTGGAAAGTGACTCAGCAGATGGTACACATAAACTCTATCACATTTCAAAACAATGACAGAGAGAGATGTTCATCATATATCATTCATGAGGGATGTCAGCAAGAATTTGCTAACCAGTCAAAGAATGCAAAAGGCAAAAGGAGTGCTTGCCTTCAGTAAAGGGAACACAGTGTCCAGAGCATAGGGTCTATGAGAAAGAACCATCCAAAGTGAAAATCAGCCACAGAAGAGAAGCTGGGAAATATTTCTGCCAGAAGGAATCTACAGGGAGATACTATCAGAGACCGTTTCCCAGCAGACAAGACTGCACTAAAGGTACAGGTTGTTTGCTTTACTTTAAATCGCAAGACTGCATTTTGCTTGGAAGAACCTGCATTATCTGCCCTTCTGTATAATAATCTGCAGCAGTTTTGTACATACTGGTGGTCTTAAATGCATTAATGTTCAACACTGCTGGACTGCAGGCATTTTTGGTACTAGTTTGAATTGCCAAAGTTCTGAGACCTATCACTTCTAATGTGAGTGAAATTTCTCAAAAATGAGAGAGTAACATGACTACACTGGAGCCTTTATTACAGGCCATGAGGGCTGCATCAGAAGGGATGGTCACTATAGCCATGTTGAAGGCTACCAAAGAGTTGTACAACTGTTAACACAACTGACCCAGAAGGAGGACCTTAAGGCATATTTTACCATCTTTCAGTTGTATGTCCACTAGCGGAGTTGGGATTGAGATGACTGGGTCAAAATCTTATTAGCCTTGTTAACTGAAGAATCACTGAGAACCTTCATTGCCATGAAGTGTTTTACTTTCTGAAACTGGTGTTACTTCACAGACAAAACCTCAAAGGTTTCATAGCCAGACTCTTTTTATTCTCTCTGTTGAAAATGTCAGCATTCATAATGCCAAATGCCAACACATTAAAATAAAAAAAGGCAGGAGAAGAAATGAATCTCGAACATCACTGTTCTCCTTTAAACTTGTTTTTAGCAGGGGCACAATTCCTTTTTCACCCACTGATGTGGAGAGCAAACCCCTGAACTTACACCTATATATATATATATATATATATATATATATATATATATATATATATATATATATATAGTCTGAGAAAAGACCATTTCAGACTTTGTATATAATAGTCATTTTTGGCAATTCAGTCTCTGTATTTTGAGGAAGCCACGGTGGTGCAGCAGTAGCGTTGTCGCCTCACAGCAAGAGGTACTCCCGTTCGATTCTCAGTTGGAGCGCCTTCTGTGTGGAGTCTGCATGTCCTCCCCATGGTCGAGTGGCGTTCGAAAGACATGCGTGAATAGGCATGCCTTCGTTGAAGGTTGGGCATCGGGCTGGCAACTTGGCACTGTAAAAATCTACTGCCAATCATTAGCGGACCGGAGTTCCGCTGTGGCGACCTCTAACCAGGAAAAGCCAGAAGAAGAAATCTTTGTATTTTGAGACTCACTGACATGTGTTCCAACATTTCTAATAGTTCCCCATATTATCAGAACAAAATAGTAGTCAAAACTATTTGCTATAAAGAATAAAGATACTTTATGTTTAGATCCTGAGTGTCAATATGATAAAACTAAAATGACAGGTATGACAGCACTTGAAAAACATAAAAAAATCTTTACCTACTGTTTGGGTGTGTCAAATTTACCTTAAAGGCTCTGACAATGTAATTTTCATAGAAATATTGTAGTGCTATGAAATTATGCATAGAACTGAGTAACCTACTATTGTAGTAAAACCTTTGTCAAATGTTAACAAGCAAAAGGAACAGCTGTAGGTATACTCTGTTTTAAACAAATTGCATTTGCTAGATTTTGTAGTAGTAACACTGCTACATCTATGACAATATTACCACTGAAAAGCATGCCACTGGTCATGTTATTGCTACACAATGTGGCAAATTATCTGCTAGGATAGTTGAAACATATGTTGTTACTTTCCTATTGCAAAATGTAGTAACTTCAATGTCTAACCAATGGCAGAGAACTGTATGAACTGCTAGGGTTTGGTAGTATGATAACATTTACAAAACAGAAGTAAATATGTGATAAGTAAACTATTACTAGCAAAGCAGATGAAGTTGTATACATTCATGGTGATAAGAAGTAGTATCACATTACCCAGACAGAAATACACATAGTATTTGGGAAGGTAACTCATCCTATTACTAAGCTTTCAAATTTAACACAAGGCATGATAACAGGGGATGATCCTCACAACTTTAAAGGGTAGGAAGTAGTACTTTCGACAGACCACACTAGCCATTTGGGGAAGGGAACCGACTAGAAAATAAACCTACAGATGGGCTTATGCCTACCATAGGAAATGAGATGGGCCAGCCACAAGAAACATTCATTAGATAGCATAAATTCAACAAATGTCAAGGTATACAACTGCAGATACAAAGTCTTGGCTAGGTACAGGAAGAGGAAGAAAGAAGATTCACTGATGAAAGATATATGTCGACATACTGATATGACAAGGCAGCTTGCATGAACAGAATCTTTAGTAAGAAAGAAATTACACATTAAAATACTGCTGCCTGATGTGACAGAGCAGGCTGCAAGAGCACAGTTAGTAGAAGGAAGGGACTTGCACAAGGTAATCTGGCCTGGAACTCTTACAGGGTACAGAATAGAAATATCAGTGCAGTTTGAAAACATTGCAAACCACAGAGTAGAAGTGTTATTACAGACTCAAAAGTTTACAAAGTAGGGAGAAGTGTCATTGCAGCCAGAACATTTTTCAAAGCAGGGAATAGAAGTCATTATCAGAAATGAACAGAAAGAATCACAGACAGAAAAGGGAATATTGCGATAGAATTATGTTATGAAGTATTGAAAATGTATTATTTGAGATGAATTCCAGACTTCCTGTCAAGCTGAAATAGAAAGCATCATTAATGGAGAATTCTAAGCAGCAGGTGATTGTTGAGCACAATGGACACAACAGATTTTACCAGGATATTTAAAGAGGGAAAAACAGTACTTGACCAGAGTTCTAGATCCATTTTTATTACAAGAAAAAAACATCAAATAAGATAAGACTCTAGGCTGCAGGTATTTTATAAGTAAGGACAAAAGTACTACTTATATATTTATATAAGTACATATTATTTTCTGAGGTACCCTTTGGAAAAGGAGAACAACCTTGAGAAGAAAAAAGAAATTATAGAAAACTGAAATTCCAAGACTCATTAGTGCATGCCTTAGAATAGCAAGACTGAATGACTAAAAATGCAGACTCAGTAATATTAACTCTGAGATGTTCCTCAGAATATTCCCTTTAGTCCAAGGTATGGTGAATTTTGAGTTAGTATATGTAAGGCTGAGGTGTGAAGGGCTTGTCCTCCAACACTGGAAGGGTATAAGGGTTGCACCCTTGCAAAAACTACCTTAAAAGAGAAAATCAATGTTTGACATTTGCTTTTTTTCCCATGTCTTCTGTCTTTTCTTCATAATTTCCGGGCTGTGTATTTTGAGTCACAACATTGCAATAATGAGCCAAATTTAAGACAGTGGTGCTCAGCCACAGTGATAGCAGCCTCGAGAAGAAAAAGAAATCAAGAGGGCGGTACTCAGTCACAGTAAGATAAACAGAAAGCAACTTAGAGAAGACAAAGAAAATGTGAATATGGTATTCTTCAATAAGACATTGGAAAAGCAACTTAGAGAAGAAAAAGAAATTGTGAATATCGTATTCTTCACTCTAAGACATTGGAAAAGCAATTTAGAGAAGACAAAGAAATTGTGAAGATAGTATACACTGAAGGACAAAACAGCCTTGAACAAAACTATGACAGTCATGTGCAGGCAAAACATAAGAATCCTAAGCAACAGAAAGAAGGTTTATGTAGCGGGTACATAAAGAAAGGGAAAAAGAAAAATGAAATAGAGAAAGCAAATGACATTAAAAATACTAGTGTGAATTGCATTTTCTAGGAGAAAAACCAAGACACTAAGACCCCAATGTGTGCACTCAGAAGTCAGGAGGCAGTTCTTGATCATGTGGAAACTCAAGAGCTTAAACTTAAAGAAGATAGAGTTCAAAGAAGGCTCTTTAAGAAGACAAGGGGAAAATATAGTTGTAGTTGTTGCAGATGGAACTCAACAAAATGTTCTTCTTACTCATATTTTGACTTGCAAAATGACTTGGAGTGCAAAGTATATAAGCCTGCACTAAGACCACGGCAAGTTTCTAAGCAGGCTTATGTGTTTTAGCCAGAACAGAGGCAGATAGTTTATTTAGTCATGGTACCATTTTTCAGAGCAGGAAGTCAATATCAGAATAAGAATGTGAAGGAAGAGAAAACTGAGGAATCAAAAAAAAGTAATAACCAATGATCATAAGGCTGGGAAATCTAAAATATATAATAGCCATGTGTCACAAAAGGAAATACTGCCAGCCCAGCTATCTGGAATTTTGTAAATAACTATGTCATTTGTGAATATCAATATGATTTATATAAAAGTGTAACTGAAGGAGATATTGCCAGCACAGCTATCTGGAATTTTGTAAAAATTTGTATGTCATTTGTGAATATCAGCAGGATGCAATTGCTTTGTGTTACCACTATATTAGAACTGCATGTCATATTGCATAGACGTGTGCTGAAGATATATTTGTATACACTGTTGCAATTGTTTAGATATATGTATTCTAACAGGAGATTAGCTTGCAAAATGTAAGAACAGTTGAGCTTGAAGTACTTTATTGATGGGCCATAAACAACAGATGTTATCTTTCAGTTTCAGTCAACAGAAGACAGGATGTATACACTAGGGGACTTTCTGTGATGTTTTGTAAGTGTTTTATGTCTTCAAGCAGTTGCAAACATCTGAAGGCTATGTATTTTCACAGAGAGATGCGAAATGCTACCAGCTGCAGTGGGGGTTTAACCTGGGAACTGAAGTCAAATGACAAAAAGTGATGTCATGCTGCAAGTAACCCAGCAGTGATATTTGATATTAATTTAAGAATTCTCTGAGAGAGTGACAGTGCATTTTGTATTTTGTCTTTGACCTGACAAGAACATCTACTCACCACTTCTGCCTGCTTGTTGTTCTGTAAGTTTGTTTTTAGGGCATATAGTAAAGTATAGCTTAGGTGTTTTCTTTATTTATTTGAGACTGTCTTGCAATGTTGTTTTACATATTTCCTGTGATTTTGAACTCTTCTTACTGAATATTGTCTTGCCCATTTATTATTTATTAAATATATGTAAACCTTTCCATTGTGAATGGTCTGTTTAGAGATATTTAAGTTCTGAGTACTTGTATATCTATTTGGTGACACTGTACAGACAACTCCTAATAGTCTGGCTCTTGGTCAAACTACCATGTGGATTAATAGTGACATTGCCAGTAAGATTGGACACATTTTACTAAGGGTCATAAAGTAGCTGATTAGAGTTGGCTGGTGGCAGTGATAACTACCTTATAGTTTGGGCAAAAGGGTGCATAGCTAATAAATCTGTCCCAGCCATTCCCAGGTGTGTGTGCGTGTGTTTGTCTATAAATCAAATCTCAGAGTGTGTGTGTGTGTCAGCTACTTGGCAGAGACATGAAGCACTGGTTGGACAGAGAGGGTGCTGGAGGTCTTGGTTTGGCCACTCAGCTAAGTTCTCAACCCTATAGCTGTGCCAGTGGGAAGCCTTATTGTGGATCTGGAGAAAGAGGAAGAAACCAGTCCCAGACTGGCTGTGCTCTCTGTGTGCTCTTAAGGGAAATTGCATTTTAATGTGTGTGTACTTGTCATCCTCCCAGTGTGTACGCTCCCCACTGTTGCCAGTGCTGAGGATTGAGGCTCCTTGATTACTGAGCCAGTGCAGGGGTGTCACATATTAACTGGTAGCAATGGTGGGATATCCACATCACATATTATTTGACTTGTAGTGGTGGGATATCCACATCACATAGAAGCCCCCCTCTGAGAAGGTCTGTAAGACTGATGCACCAGAGAAGGAGGGTCAAACGGTTACTGGGACAAGATTTGGGATTCAATAGGGGTCTCAGTCTAGGACAAGGAGATCCAGGGGGAGAGGCAAGGAGAGAGGGAAATGCTGGTAGACCCAATTGAAGTGAGAGTCAACATTATATCTAACACAAAGGGGGACTTCAAAATTTATATTTTGAGTGCTAGTGAGATTACCACTGAATGGGCTGACCTTTTTGAAAAAGAACTTACCTTTGTCCCAGCAAGATCATTAAGGATTGATGTCCTATTGATACAACTAAAGGTATTTGTCAGGAAAATCAATCTAATTTTGACAACCCAGGAAGAACATTTCTTTCCCCCTGCAGACGTCCTTGTATTTTCAACTCCACATTACATCCGTGGTGAACATTTTTGAAAAAAATTGTGAAAGTGATATCAGGAGGTCTCTCTCTCTTTAAAAGGAAGAGGTCCCATTCATTTGGATAAGGGGCAGGAAAAATTCTTGAAAGACATTATTGGTATGAAACAAATAAGAATTATGAAACCAGATAAAGGTGGGGGCCTAGTAGTGATTGATACAAATGATTATCTCAGTAAGATGTTTGGGATCCTGTATCGGTATACATATGAGGAGATATCCATCAATGAGAAAAAATATTGCTTATCACAGAATAGATGCTTTGCTGGAAGAATTGGTTAATAATGAACAAATTACTACATCTGACTGAATTTTTGAGAGGTAATCTTCCTAGGACCCCCACCATTTTTGGCATAAAGTCATAAAAGTGTTAGGGACCCTCCTTTGAGACTAATAGTTGATGCAAAGGTGTCCAAAACGTTTCCCTTAGCTAAATATATTGATTTCCATACCAAAGGCATTTTAAGTAAGCATCAATATTTGTATTAAAACTCATGGGACTTTTTATCCAAGGTCTCAAATCAAATTTATTCCTACAATATAATATTTATAACCATCGATGTATGTGATTTGTTTTCAGTTATCTCCCATGACAAAGGGCTGGAGTTTTATGATTTTTGTGTGCTAACTCTGGTTTTGAGCATGTCAATGTCCTTATGATTAGAATACTTACAGAAGTAATTCTTGAAAATAACTTTTTGATCCTTGAAAACCAGCTGTTTCAACAAAAGAAGGGGGTGGCCATGTGTGCAGCATGCACCCCAGTTTTCACCAACATGGTATTGGTGCAATGGGAAACAATGGCAGTACTAAACTTTGAATTTGCCAGAAGTTTGTCCCTTTATGGTCATTTTTTTTTTTTTGGATGACATCATTATATTCTGGACAGACAGCAAGAAAAGACTGGATCAGTTTTTTTCTTTGTTTAAATTCTAGTACTAACTTTTTGAAGTTTACAATGGATATACAAGAAGCAATGGTACATTATTTAGATGCCACTATTATAAAAGATAGAGTTCATAAGAGATTTGAATGTTCTATTTACTGAAAACCTACGTACTTCAATTCTTTAATTCATTTTGATAGCTGCTACCCCTCCACCAAAAAAAAAGGGACTTCCAGAAGGCATTAATTTTGCCCTATAATATACATTTTCCAGATGTCCAAGAGATCATTAGTCTCAACTGGAATATATTTAGGGTCAATCCAGATTTGGCCAAGAAGACACAGCCAACCCCCACCATTGTTTACAAGAAAGACAGGTCCCTCAAATCTTTTTTAGAAAGGGCTATAACAGTGGATAAGGCTGGGGGAATGGTAAAATGCGGACAACGTCCACAATGTAGTTTAATCTTGGAAGGGACCGAGGTAAACAATCAAAATTGCGGGGTGATTAAGCATGCCTACAAATTTTACTGCTATAGTGGGGGGGGGGGTTTGCATGGCCAAGTGGAATTAAGGAAAATAATATATCAACACCAACATGAAATTCAAAAGGGTAATGACAGAAATGCTTTAGCAAAGCATATTAAAAAATTTCCTACACATAAATTGAAATTTATAGCTATTTATAAGGTTGATGTGGGTCCTTGGGGGCAGGGTCCAGCAGACCTTTACCTTGAGTATAGGTGGCGATTAAAATGTAATGCTGGAGCCCCCCCACCCCCACCCCGCGTCTGAATGAAATAATTTCAATAAGTAGTGTACTGACGTTAAAAGCTGAATTAATTATGTAAACATTCAACATTTTTAGAGCTTTAAAACAACTTATTGTTCAATTTAAAAATTAATTAGCTGCGTGATTATGGAACATAATATACACGTATTTTAGACTTTGTTCTTTTAATTGATTAATGGTTTACAAGTGGAATTGATCATGTGATTCTTTGCATATTCAGGGGCTGTGTTAATCCTTGTTTTTATCTCTGTAGAAGTCAAATAGACCACTGACGAAAGTGTTAAGATTTATAATAAACTAGCTACTATTTTAGGGTTCTCTGCTGTTCCGGTTTTGTTTTGTTTTGTTTTATTTATATATAGATATATATATTTATCTATATATATGTATATATGTATATATATATATATATATATATATATATATATATATATATATATATATATGTACACACACAGACACACACACATATATATATATATATATATATATATATATATATATATATATATATATACATATCTATATATATATCTATATGGAAGCCCTATGGAACACTGAAATTCCACAATACTGAGACTCTGAATCCCGAGGAACAGAATCTTGATATTGCGGAATCTCGAAACTTTAAAAAAAAAAAAACGTAAAACGTACAGTAAACTATTCTAATGTGTATGCAGGGGGGCAAGCCCCCTGCACCCCCTACACCCCCTGCAACTTAAATATACCAACTCAGAGATCGTACTACAGTGGAGTGAACGGCAAAGTTCCAGTTCCGCATTGTACGACAATCCCCGTTCGAGATTGTGGTCCTTGGGATTCAAAATTTCGGGATTGTGGAATTTCGGTATTCCGTAGTGATGTTTTTTTATATATATATATATGTATATATATATATATATATATATATATATATATATATATATATACATACATTACATAGACACACACTCACGCACACGCATGATTATATAACTACTCAACTCATAACTAGAACAACCCATCCCACAACATAAATTTGCTAACAATACTAATGTCAACAGAAGTATGTTGTATACACTTCCATACATCAGTTAGTACTACAGAACCAAGAGCTTCATGCACCTTTAAAAACACAGAAACAAGATTTTTTCCAAGGGACTTGTCCCTGTGCCCCCACACCCCATACATATATATATATATATATATATATATATATATATATATATATATGTGTATGTGTACCTATTTATGCATATATAAATATACATACATACACACAGAGTTTTGATGAAGTGTTGTAAATATATTGTGATGAAAGTGTTTGATTTGATTTCTGATTCTAAACTTTTTTTTATTAAAATATTGATCTCATATGACATTTTATTGCTTTTGGCTTTATTTCCCCAGACTTTATCACACACATTTTTTGGGTTTTATACACACACACACACACACACACACACACACACACACAAAACCTCTGAGATTTTACAACAGTCAGTAGAATTAATAATTCCATAATCACCACTGTACTTTGATCTCACTTACTTTAACTGAGGCCCAGCTTGTAAGTCAAAATTTGAGTAAATGAGCCTTCCGCTAACTATGCTGAAAACTTGAATAAATGAACTTTCTACTAACTCTGATGATTCAATACTATAAATTCTTATGGGCCCTTAAATGTACCTTACAGATAGAAATTTCCTACAGTGTTAGTCAGAAATCTGCATTTATTAGTTAGCTAACAAGACATTAACTGAGAATTCCTGAGGTATCCATGTGGCACACAACAAGCCCTTACATACTATTTCCTTCCCTCCCTCTTTCTCTGTCTCTGTCTCTTGATATATATATATATATATATATATATATATATATATATATATATATATATAAATGTGAATGCCTGTATAAAGTACATTCCTCATATATCCTCAAATTCAAGTTCCTTGCAACTGAATTTCTAAATCTCAAGCTCCCCAAGAAAAATGTTTTTGGCTTTAGCCTACAGCATGTTTAAGCTGCAGGGAATTCTATTTATCCCTAAATTACTTGTCCTGAAATAGGTTGAAATCTGGGCTGAGAAGGGTTCTTTCATTTTTCACAAGTATGCTCTGATACTATGGCAGGATCTTTTTTTTTTATTTTATATTATTATTTGTGTGTGTGTGTGTGTTTGTGTGTTGACTCTGAAAGGTTAAGTCAGCATGAATAAGATCTTTGCCTTTTCTACCAGGGGGTTTTCTTGCTATGAACAGGGAACAAAGGTCAACTGTGATTCAAAGCACCGTTTTGATCTTACTGTAATAAGCTTGCCATCAGTTGAATGCTGCTTTAAACAAGCAGTTCCTTGTGGCCCAACAGTAGATTCACAGAACTGTGCCTGCCCAGTAATTCATCATAGTGGGAAGTCCCATAGCTCAATACTGAATGATAAGATATTTAGAGTATCAAGCAATTTTTTGAAAGCAGCTGAACATTTCAGCAGTATATTTAGTTATAAATGCCCTGTCCAGTTTCTCTGAATTACCCATGTTTATTTTCTACAGAAAACACACCACAAAAAATCCATCTAATCACTTACATGCTCAACAAGTACCATCTCCAACCTGATATCACATCCATGTCATGTTACTGAGAGCAATGGCTCACTGAACAAGGGGTGACATCACTAAAGCACAACTGGCATTCTGAACCATTGTTGTTGTTGTTGTTGTGTCTTTCGGCTTTTCCCGGTTAGGGGTCGCCACAGCGGAACTCTGGTCCGCTAATGATTGGTAGTTGATTTTTGCATGCCGAGTTGCCAGCCCTGATGCACAACCTTTAACGGAGGTACGCCCATTCACACATGTGTCCACGCAGAAGACACTCTAACTGAGAATCGAACCGGACAGCGTCTTACTGTGAGGTGACAACGCTACCGCAGCCATTGTGAACTACCTAATTAAATACTACATGAGGACGCCATTACAAGCTCATCTTTTGTATCACTCAATTATGCTAAACAGAGTTTTTGTAGCTCAGTGATTACAGTCTCCTAGCACCAGTGCTCTGTTTCTGCTCCTGCCCCAAATCTTTCTCCTACTGCAAGATCATTTTTACTCCTTCAGAGCCCCGGAATAAAACGTTTTGAGTCCTGACACAAATGAAGCCATTAATATGGTATGAGGTGAGTTCTCTACATTTTGCTTTTTTAGAGGTTTGATATGATCTTTCTACTCCAATTCATCTTGCAGACATAATACATTCTTAGTTCCATGCCTACGCATCCCCCAGAATAACTTAATAATGTGATTTCCTTCAGTCTTGCTATGGGCACCCAGACAGCTGAGGCAGGGCCCTAATTAAATGTTCAGAGAACATAACATTGTTTCTCTGCTGCTTCGTGTAATTATGCAGAATCTGACTGCTTAGTCATCATCATCATCATCATTTACATATTTATCAAGACTCATATTTTTATTGCTGACTGCCTGCAAATCCTGTTTCAAGGTTTAATAGCTCTAGTATACCTTTTTTTAAGATCTTTATGTGAAAGATAATGTTTTCTGCTGACTGGAAACTACCAGAAGTATTTTTGGAACCTGATTATTTTAACCATGAAACATTATTTTATCTCCTATGTACCCCCAAGTATGTTCATTATTCTAATGTATATCCAAAAAAACAATTAACAAATAATGGCCTTGGTACCTCGTGTACAGTGTTTCAGGTACAGGAAAAGTTGCAGTAGTTTACTGGATTATTTGGAGAATGTAGACACAGCAAACAAGTCTTGTTACATGAAAGGTACTCATAAAGTATACTAAATGTAAAAATATGTAAAATAGCTGGCATAGACTGAGATGAATTATTACAACAGGAATGTTCTGGCAGCTCAGAATCCCAACCTTTAACAGTTATTACCAAATTCGGGGACAAATGGGCAATATTATACATTAACCAAAAAGAACTCACAAGTATGGCTGGTGCAAAGTCCAAAATACCATGCAACAATTTCCAGAAAACAGGCCAACACCAAAAGAGTGAATGTAAATTATATTTATTGTGGCACCACAAACAGAGAGAGTTTAGTCATACAGGTTTCGGCAATAATGCCTTCCTCAGTGACAAATACAACAATAGTCAATGCTTATCAGTATATATAAGAAATAATCAATTGCTCAACCAATCAGACCCATAATCCTATTAATTACACTTATAATTGGTCATTCAAACTAGGGGAAAAAAGACCACTAAGTTTTATGATCCACATTTTTTCTTTCTTATTCAGTAAATCTTACCAGCCCATTTTATTGCACCTGTCTCCCCGTATTTTATCTATAATTAAAAAACTGAATCTAGCAGATGGATGCTTAATGGAATGTCTATATAGGCCATTAGAAGGTCGTAGGTTACAGCTGTCACTAAAATGTTCAGACATCCTGACTCTCAATGGACGTGAGCTTTGGCCAATGTAAAAAGCTGAGCAAAAGCACATAGCTAAATAAATCAGCCAATCCATGCTACAGTTAGCATAAAACTTAATATCGTAGACCTGACTAGTATTTTTGCTGGTAAACTGCATAGATTTCAGCATATACTTACAAAATGAACAGTGGCCACAAGGATAAGAATCAGTTTGTCTCCAGTCATTGTTAATTGTTGTTGATTGACACCATCCTGATGTTTATAGTGACTGAAATAAGATCCCAAGGTACGTCCCCTACGATATGAAAATTGACACCTGGAACCTAATATATTTCTCAATTCTTCATGAGCTAATAGAATGTTCCAGTTTTGACTGATGGTGTCCCTAATCATGTTAATATTTCACCCATATGTGATAACAAACCTAACAACATCATCATTCGAACTATTTTTTGGTTGATATTATAAAACTTAAATCAATCCTGTTTGGTAGCCCATATGTCAGCACAAAACATATCATTAGTCTTATACCCCCTGGCTTGAAATCTATGAGTTAAGTCCTATCTATAGACTTCATAGCTGTCTGAAGTGGAACAAATCCGTTTGATCCGTAAAAATTGTGACTTGGGGATGTTCTTAATTGTATGTCCTGGATGTGGCATGTAAGTGATTATTATATTGGGGATATTTTCGAAAGACATGCGAGTCTAAGGTGTCATCTCCATTTCTAATAACTGTGACATCTAAGAAATGAATTTGTTTCATGTCACAATTTAGTGTAAATTCAATCCCCATTTGTTGTCATTTAAATATTCAACAAACTCAGATAAAAGTAGTTTGTCTGTCCGTCATACCATCTAACAATCATCAAGATATCTTCTCCAGATATCTCTTTCCCCAAGTAGATGTTATGATTATTATCATAAATAAGATGTTCTTCGATGTAACCCATGAACATATCAGCATATATGGGGGCAAAAGAAGCCCCCATTGCCGTACCTTGTATTTGCCAAAAACATTCATCTTGAAAATAAAAAACATTTTTTGTTAACACATGCTCTGCCATGCATACCAACAAAGTGTTGAACCTGAGTGGATATATATCTGCTTTGTTTAGCCAATATTGTAAGGTTTGTAATCCAGCCCAGTGAGGAATATTTGTATACAGTGCAGTCACATCTAATGTACAGAGTAACCAATGGGGATCCAATTGTGTGTCAGCTATAATTTTTAAAATCTGTACCGTATCTAGGATACAAGAACGAATCAATCCTAATAAAGGTGGATCATAAAACTGGGTGGTCTTTTTTCCTTTGGTTTGAATGACCAATTACAGTGTAATTGATGGGATTTTGGGTCTGATTGGTTGAGCAATTGTTTCTTATACATACTGATAAGCATTGAGTACTGTTGTATTTGTCACTGAGGAAGGCATTATTGCTGAAACCGGTATGAAACTCTCTCTCTGGTTGAGGTGAAACAATAAATATTATTTAAATTCACTGTTTTGGTGCTGGCCTTTTTTGGAAATTGTTGCATGGTTTTTTTGGCCTTTGCACCAGCTGTACTTGCGAGTTCTTTTTGTTTTGACGTACTTGCTGTTGGCTCCTGAGTGGACTTATTGGATTTATGGCTGTAACACCAACAGATTCGGATACGCTATTTCATCTAGGTGAAGGGTACCTTATATCAGTATTGGATTCCTGTTTTGGACAATTTATTTATAATAGGACAATTTATTTATTTTGGTTAAGTGGAAGAATTTTTGTTAACTTGGCAGAGGATTGGGAGGGCACTAACATGTATTGTGGATCTCCGCCATTTTTGGTACGTGTTTTTTCATACCTTTGGAGACTCAGTACTGTGTTTTTTGGCACTAATCTACAATGGGACTTGGTGCAGTTACATGAATACAACTTATGCTTCTTTTGGATTTCTAATTTGCTTTTTACGTGTAGAATTCAAAGGATGAGAACCAGTCGGGGTTATAGTGCATCCGGGGAATAGTATATGTCTTTGGGGCTGGATCTACTCGCACAGAGCCTCCATATGTTTTACGGTTGACTCTTTATGCATCAGCGGCTGTTTGATATTAGAATGGACTTATATTAAGGGGAAGCAGATGTGCATGTTGGATTTGTGAGTTAATGATATAATTGGTTGAACTAATTCAGATAATTATACTGTGATATCAGTTTGTTGATTGTGTTTTCTGTGTAAAAGTGGGTCTTCTGAGGGCTTTATATATGTCACTTATGGGGAACTATTGGTGATTTCAATTAATTGTGGGACTTTGTGTGACATAGGCTATTTAACTGGCCTTGTTAATTGGGCTTCCACTGTTTCATGTTATTCATTGAGAAATTGGTTACTGATAGCCTGTTACATTTAGCTGAGCCCTTTATGAATGCGTATTGGAGAATCCATGCTATATTTTATTGATGGATTTTGGAATTTGGCTATGGAATTATGACATGGACTATAAAACCTTTTGGACATTATATGTAGTATTAATGTCATTGGAGATGTTTTTTTTTTCCATGATTTAATATATATGAATCACATTATTTTGTAACCCAGTAATGTGTTAATAACTTTTTAGAAGTGTCATATTTACAATGTTTCTATTTTGAGATACACTTTTTGGGATACATACGTCATTTATAAGGTTGTATGGGTTATCATTCCCTTTAGAATATTCTTCTGAATATTGATTTGGGTGCAGGATTCCTAATTGGCTAAAGAATGTTCAAAACAATATAGTTGTGATTATTTTTGCAGTAGGGAATTGCATCATGGATTTAACAACAATATTACAGGGCTTATTGGCAGATAGAAACGACTTGCAGGCTTTTGGAGTAGGGAATCCCACGAAGAATACAGTGGATCCCAATGATAACGACCCCACCCACATGTGTAATCAATCCTTTCACAAACTATTTAAGAGCATGAAAACACATTGCAGTAATGTATGGCATTTAAAGTTATTCAAAGTCTATCAAGTGAAAAATATCACAACAAGGAGTTTGAGAATACGGTTACAATCATTAGTGGGAACAATCGAAGACACCTTGGTTGCAGATTGGGATAAGGCACAACAGTGTGCATCGATGGGCTTTGTTAATATCTTGGTGTCTTATTATGAATATAGGGTTGAATTCAATATTTCTGATGTTAAATCCACATGTGAGGAAGTGAAGGTTTATGAAGGTGAGATCTTCTATTCTATATGTTTCAACAAATTAACTAAAGATTTGTTGTCTTTAGACAAACAATTGAAAGACAAGAAAATTTCAAAGTTCAACAGAGATCTTGGGGACTATGAGCAAGGGAGACAATTTGGGCCTCATAGGAGTGTCAGATTTACTAATTTGGATAATGTGACACCATAATTTAAGAGGAAGAGACACCGATCTATTTTGAAAAAGTCTAATATGACTTATAGTAGCACCTCAGGGGAGGATTCCTGGGCCACAGATCAGGAATACACTCAGGAGTCACCCAACCCAAAAAAACAACGTAATGGGGATCCCCCTTTAGGGTTGGTCAGTGAAAGGGTGGAAGAAAACATAAGCACAATAGACAATGTAGAAACCTTGCTTCAAGTACTGGCAACACACCAACAGATACTTGTAATGTTCATAACATATTCAAGGTAGAACTAACAGCAGTTCAAGTACAACTGTTAAATAAAGGATTGAGATATGTCCCTGGCTTTTTTTGTTAATGAGGATCAAGTTGTTAATGATGTTGAAATATTTTGTAGACTACTTAATCTCAAAATATTTTTTGGGACTCAACAGACAACTCAAAGATCTACTGAATTTAGATTTCAGAAATCGATGTTTATGCCACCTATGATTAAACATGTGTCTGTCTTTAGAGACTCTGTGCTCAAAGATCTACATTTTAAAACATACCTTTAAAGCAACTACAGGACAATAAGGAGATAGAGATTGTGCCAGCAGATAAGGGCAGGGCTGCAATAGTTATTGATGTTACAACATAAAATTCTGAAGCTTACAGGCAACTGAAGGATGCCAGATATTACACGCACATGCTCCTAGACCCTTCATTAAGATTCAAAAAGAAAATTGATGACATTATCCAACTGGCAGTAGAAGAAGGAATCATTTCTGATTCCGTGGCTCAACAATTAAGAGTTGCGGATCCATCTAGACAGTATCTCTATCTACTACCTAAAATTCATAAAGATTTACGGGTCTATGTTAAATGTCCCAACATCCAAAATGTCGAACATTGGATGGTCGAGACCAAATTTTCGACATTTGGATGTTCAAACGTAAAAAAAAAAAAGAAAACACAGAAAAAAACACTTTAACAGTGTAGGGCAAGCCCCCCCTGCACCCCCCACGTGGGAGGCTGTGCCCCACAAACCCCCCTACTTTAAAATACCAACTCTGAGACTACACTTCAGTGCAGAAAAGGGAAATTCTCCCTATTTGCACCATACGGTGCTGTTGAAAGTCTATCTTCGAGCACTCAAAATTTCGAACGTTTGGTCTCGACCATGTAATTTTCAAAATTTTGAGTGTTCAAAGATTTGACAGGTACCCAGATTTACATAGGCCACTAGGGAGACCTATTGTTTCAGGAATAGGCTTACTTACTGAGTCATTGTCAGTTTTTTTAACAGTCCATTTAAAACCTTTATTAGGATTGATTCAGTCTCATATCCAATATACGACACAATTTTTAAAAATTATAGCTGACACACAATTGGATCCCCATTGGTTACTCTGTGCATTAGATGTGACTGCACTGTATACAAATATTCCTCACTGGGCTGGATTACAAGCCTTACAATATTGGCTAAACAAAGCAGATATATATCCACTCGGGTTCAACACTTTGTTGGTATGCATGACAGAGCATGTGTTAACAAAAAATGTTTTTTATTTTCAAGATGAATGTTTTTGGCAAATACAAGGTACGGCAATGAGGGCTTCTTTTGCCCCCATATATGCTGATCTGTTCATGGGTTACATCGAAGAACATCTTATTTATGATAATAATCATAACATCTACTTGGGGAAAGAGATATCTGGAGAAGATATCTTGATGATTGTTAGATGGTATGATGGACAGACAAACTACTTTTATCTGAGTTTGTTGAATATTTAAATGACAACAAATGGGGATTGAATTTACACTAAATTGTGACATGAAACAAATTAATTTCTTAGATGTCACAGTTATTAGAAATGGAGATGACACCTTAGACTCGCATGTCTTTCGAAAATATCCCCAATATAATAATCACTTACATGCCACATCCAGGACATACAATTAAGAACATCCCCAAGTCACAATTTTTACGGATCAAACGGATTTGTTCCACTTCAGACAGCTATGAAGTCTATAGACAGGACTTAACTCATAGATTTCAAGCCAGGGGGTATAAGACTAATGATATGTTTTGTGCTGACATATGGGCTACCAAACAGGATTGATTTAAGTTTTATAATATCAACCAAAAAATAGTTCGAATGATGATGTTGTTAGGTTTGTTACCACATATGGGTGAAATATTAACATGATTAGGGACACCATCCGTCAAAACTGGAACATTCTATTAGCTCATGAAGAATTGAGAAATATATTAGGTTCCAGGTGTCAATTTTCATATCGCAGGGAACGTACCTTGGGATCTTATTTTAGTCACTATAAACATCAGGATGGTTTCAATCAACAACAATTAACAATGACTGGAGACAAACTGATCAGTTCTTATCCTTGTGGCCACTGTTCATTTTGTAGGTATATACTGAAATCTAATCAGTTTACCAGCAAAACTATTAGGTCTACAACATTAAGTTTTTTGCTAACTGTAGCACAGATTGGCTGATTTATTTAGCTACGTGTTTTTGGTCAGCTTTTTACATTGGCCAAACCTCACGTCCATTGAGAGTCAGGATGTCTGAACATTTTAGTGACATCAGTAACCAATGACCTTCTAATATCCTTTATAGACATACCATTAAGCATCCATTCGCTAGATTCAAATGTTTAATTATAGATAAAATACGGAGAAATAGGTGTAATAAGATGGGCTGGCATGATTTACTGAATAAGAAAGAAAAAAGTTGAATCATAAAACTGGCCGGTCTTTTTTCCCCTGGTTTGAATGACCAATTCTAAGTGTAATTGATGGGATTCTGGGTCTGACTGGTTGTGCAATTGATTGTTTCTTATATATACTGATAAGCATTGAGTATTATTGTATTTGTCGCTGAGGAAGGCATTGTTGCCGAAACCAGTATGACTAAACTCTCTCTGTTTGTGGTGCCACAATAAATAGAATTTACATTCACTCTTTTGGTGCTGGCCTGTTTTTTTTAAATTCTATATTTTCACATGAATGTTTTACACTCAGGTGTTAAGAAATTGCAGATCAAATATACTAAGCACAGTAGGGTGTTTCTCCCTACATGAAGAATATTTAAGACACTCATGATCATATTAAATTGAGGAATGAAAAATTGGTAGCTTGTGTTTCTTCAGATTTTAAAAAATATTTCACTTGCAGTATTCGTACTTAAGAGCTTAAAGATGCTGAATTTGTTAATTCTATTAAAGTATGTTGTTTAAGATTAGTGAATGTATAGCAATGTTTCTTTTATATGTGCTTATCTGCTGTTACAACAAATTGTATGCAGGCATGACTTTTACATATCCATAAGCATATCTGGGACATTGCAAACTGTAGAGTAAATCATCCTGGTTGTAAGCATTACACCTAGGTACATGAAAGTCATGTTAGAGGTATGCAGAGAGGAGATGGATTAAATTTTCTTGAACAAAGACAATAGTTTCGGATTTGCACATTAGATGCCTTCAAACCTACAGGCAAGAATGACGCAGTTAATTTGAAGCCATTTCTGTAATTCTGATTGATGTTGCTATCTTTTAAGGAGAACATGTTTTTCTGCTTTGTTTGTTTTTCCTTGTAATGCCTCAGTAATTAGATATTTGTTTCCCCTTGAGTTTGTACAGAAGGATATGTAAAATGTGGTGAATTCATGCCTTGTGAAGGGCCTTTAGGATATGAAGCACTAAGGTATTTCTGTGAAACTGTGTTACTGCTGAAGGATATAATTTTTAACACAAATCACTGCCTAACCTTTTGAGCCATTTAAGATCCAACCCTATCTGGCATCCTATTCTTTCACAGAACTAATGTTACCTCAAATATTCAGTTAAAGGAAATAACCATCCACAGATAAACAAGACGTGTTGGTGTGATAGATTCATATCCTAATGTATTTCTCAGTTCTGGAAGAAACTTTCACTTCATTCCAAGCAGAGAAGCACCTTTGTCACCTTCAAGGTCAACCCGGATAATTAAAAGAATAGCCTTAATCTTCTCCCTATCCTGTCTTTTTTATTTTTATTTATCATTTTGTTGACCAGGAAAGTCTGACTAGGACAGAGCCTATTTTCAGCGAAGGCCCGGGGAGAAACACTCCAGACGCATGTCTTTGGATTGTGGGAGGAAACCAGAGTACCTGGAGGAAACCCACGCGAATGCAGGGAGAACATGCAAACTCCACACAGAAGGGACACCAGCCGAGAATTGAATTAGAGAACCTCTTGCTGTGAGATGACAACATTAACTGCTGCACCACAGTGTCGCACTCCTTGAAGCTAGTGGGAAATTCTGAATAGAATTTTTTGGCTGGGCTTGTAATAACATGTGGACTGATTTCTTAGTGCTTATCCATGAAACTATGAACTTAAGACCAGGCTATTAAGACAGAAATACTTTCAATTTCAGGTCACCGTTAGGCACTAAGATAATTATTAAACTATAGATTTTGGCAATCACACTGTCAAATAAAATCCACATGCGGCATCTTGATAACTGTCATCACATATTTAATCCAGCATCATGGCATTCTGGAACCTTTTGTAGGATACGATACTCATCTATTAATGTTGTTTATTAACATCAACTCATGTGTAGTATTGTTTATTAACATTAACTCATGTGTAGTATATTTTCCATTCTTTGTTTTATTTGGCAGTATTGGTATTAATGATCAGAAGCTGTGATACAACAATGATCATTAGGCTGTGTATTATTTTATTGCTATATAATATACCAAATGATGTCTGCAAACATGTAAAGTAAATTATTTGTCTTGCTTGCTCATCTGTAACTACTCAGTATCAGGCATCACAGAATAGCACGTATCAATTAAAATCATGATAATTAATATTAATTATATTAACATTATTTACATATTCTTATTATAGTAAGAATATTAATTCCCTCAAACAGTGCAATAAATATTTCCAGCATACACAGTACAGTGAAACAATCTTAACTATATGGAAAACAGACTGGCCCACAGATGGGTAGGGGTTCGAATCCCACCTCTGCCCACCAATGTATGGAAAGAACTAGACAGTTAAATACAGGGCTGTCTCCTATCAATACCAACCAATGTAAGGGAGTTAGACAGTCAATGACTGGGGTTTGAATCTGTTCACTATTATCCAATGAGAATGTCTGCCACAAGTATGGAGATTAAAGTGTGCAAAAAGTATGCAAATAAGAATCACTAAATAATTCAGTAAGTGTAACTTGGCCACAGGAGCATGTATAAATTATGCACTGTTACCCTGGGTGTGGGACTCATCATAACACCACAAAATAGACAGCTTCACATCGAACATTAGACTGATAGGATGTTGGCCTAGCTCCACAGACTCCTCCTCATCACTCTCTCTGACTTTCATTCCATTCCTTCCAGTGCTTACTTGCCCACTGTAACAATTACTTTTAAATAAATTCTTACATTCAGAACACACACACAGAGACACACACACACACACACACACACACACACACACACACACACACACACACACACACACACACACACACACACACTCAGTTTCCAGAGATGGTTGGTAATATTTTCCAACTTAGCAACCTTTTGTCCTGGCTCAGAGTAGCAAACTGCCTCAACCCCAGATTATCAGGATAGGCCTCGCTCCCAGATACTGTTCAGTCTTGATAGTGTGCAGAGCAGTTTGTGGTGAGTGGAAAAGGATGCCAACAGTTTGTAACAAGTAGGTAATAAATACCACCTTAATCAATTAATAAATACATATCAGCCATGACCTTTTCAAAGTGAATAAATAAACATGCTTTATTCAGAAAAATGAAGTAATACAGTCTTCTTCTTTCGGATTTTCCCGGTTAGGGGTCGCCACAGCAGATCACCTGTCCGCTCATGATTGGCAGTGGAGTTTTATGGTATTGAGTTGCCAGCCCGGCGCCCAACCTTCCACGGAAGGCACACATACACACACACACACACACACACACACACACACACACACACACACACACACACTCGCCTAGGGCCAATTTAGAGTGTCCAATCCACCTATATCATGTCTTTGGGATGTGGGAGGAAACCGAAACACCCAGAGGAAACCCACGTGACCACAGGGAGGACATGCAGACTCCACATAGAAGGCACCCCAGCCAAGGATCGAACTGGAGAACCTCTTGCTGTGAGGTGACAACGCTAACCGCTGCACCACCATGGCTGCCCGAATTAAGTAATACAGTAAATAGTTAAATATGCAGACAGTTACTAAGATGCACAAGATAAACCAAAAAAATAAATTTTCTGAACAAACAGAAAAAAATCTAACTACCTTCAGTTTTTATTTTCTGTGGCTGCACTTATCTGAAAAAAACAGTGCATCTTAAGCCAAATCTCACCTGAATTCCACGCAGATATAAAACTGCAGAGAAATAAGCTCATGTCACAGCAGCCAGAAGCACTGTTTTCTCAGCTGTACAGACACAAGTCTTCCCTTCCCTCAGCTGTTTTTTTAATCTACTGTATCTTTGTCTTACAGAGTATAGATGTAACAAACTATTTCCAAACTAAAGAGATTGTCCTATTGCTCTTACTTAACCATCTTTTTCAATTATCTCTTGCTTGCCTTTTACGACTCCAGCTTCCTGGCCTAGGAGTAGTCACAGCCTAGCCTAGCTTAGGAATTTTCAAGATACTACAAACAAAGGTCAGAGTAATTACAACCTGGCCACGTTACAATTCATATCCAGCAGCAGGAAGATAAACTTTTTCATAGTTACTTTTTTTTCATTCATGTTTTCACACAGTTACATGTCACAGAAACACAACATATTGCATATTAAATTACATGTTTTGTTCACCTGCTGCAGGTTTTATCACACATAAGTGCAACTCACATTTCTGCTCCACGCTGATTCAGAAAAAAAGTAGCACATTTAGATATAAACCTCACACTTGTACTTGGTTATAACATTTCTCTAACCACATAACCGAACAGCACATTCTCAGTTCTGCAGAATTAATACTGCCTTCAGAAGCTAAGTGGATTAGACGGCTGTCTTTATGTTATCAGGTACATCCCCCTTTGCATTAATTCTACCACGTACGGATAGAGCCTGACAGTCAAAACCATATTGCTGTATGGTGCTTACTCACTAAATAATACTTGCAAATATAAAATAAAGTGCAATACATCTCTTGTTTATATGTGGCTATAACTGCAGTATTCAACATCATAAATGCCACTGTCAATCAAAACCATGCCATTATATGCTGCTAAACAATGCAACAAATATCTACAAATCTATAACAAAGTCAATTGGCTGTTAACTTCTAATCAAATCAGCAGATGATATGTTCTGTTAGTGGGTACCAAGTCTTGGAAGGCCTTCCTTTAACAGAATCAGTCAGTTCCTGCAGCAGAGTTATTGTTGAGGGTCTTTATTCTTGGTCTCTGAAGAAGTGGCCATTAATCCATATAAAAGTCTCTTAATAAGAGTACGTCTACTGTAATATTTTATGAAATTCATCCAGACAGCTGCAGAAGAATGTTAGGAACAAATGCAGATGTAATATAAACGCAGTTTTCATTCTAATGCAACTTTTGTGAATAAACATTATAAAAGCTTTATGGGAGGGTATTGTTGGTTATAGATTTTATCTAGAATGCTGTCTTATCTGTAAATAATCACACTGCCCACACTTTGTGGATTCTATTTCCACTTTATGACTCCTTCATTTGTATTTGGTTTAAGCCAATATTCAGTGATAAATATCAGATGCCAGGCCTGAAGCTAGAGACAATTCCTGCTACTCCGTTAACTTTATTTCTGACAATGCAGACAACGGATGCAGAACTTTCAGTCATTTCACAACAGACCAGGATTTTTCTTTTGTAATATTATATTTAGGAATGGCATTTGGGGAAATTGGGTTTTGAAAAACATTAATATATAGTACTAACAAGGACTGGTTTAATGGCCACTAATGGAATTTGTGTTACTTTACTTGTATTGGTGACTATTACTGAAGGAAGATAATACCTACATGAATGTCTAGCCTTTGCATTTGTATAAGGCATACTGAAACAGAATTATTACATTTGTTTTTGTTTGTTGTCTGGAATGGTGTGACAATTTCATGTTAAGAATCCAATTTGCCTGTTGTGGAGGATTAATGATAGCATTTGTTTTGTCATGAGCTATAAGATATTACATTAGTCATGAATAGTGTAAGATTATAAAGCAACATTATCATTCTGAAAGTCTCTGTACTAATGTAAGACAATAAATAGCAAGAATACTTACATGCATTCTCCGTTATTACTTATACAACTGCTGCTCATACATGGATGAGTAAACAACACTTACTAATATGTAAACAAGACTAAGGGAGTGGTCAGTCTTGATTATTAAAATGAACTCAGATGTGTCTTTAAGACAAATAGATTACCCCGCCCCCTAGCACAGAGCAACTGTTTGGCACCCATGGATGGACTATAGTGTACAAACACATATCAGGCACAGTGAAGCACTTTACAGAAAAGACATGTCTTTTCTTGAAAATGAATGCAAAATAAAAAAAATATATATATATAATGGCTACAAAAGCAATGCCCAGTATACATTCTTTTTACATTACTTACTAATTACTGTAACTGCTTCAGATTTCCAAATGTAACAAAGTAAATTTTAAAATGACAATAATTTGGAACTTTTCTCCCTGAGCCTCCACTCAAAATGGGCTTCTACCAAGTTGGACTTTCCTGGTAATCAAATGTTAATAAATAAATAAATACAATAACCAAATAACCAAATGCTAGGAAAGAAGAGTAAAATATGGAAAGCAGTCTAAGTTTTTTTTCCCTAACTTTGAAAACAGCAACTCCTTCAGCAGCCTTTCTGTAAATCTTAGTTCCTGAAGAAAACTGACAGGTTGGGGTTTGAGGGTAGCCTATTCATCTAAGAGATTGGAAACAATACATTATTCATATAAGTAAGAATTAAAAACCAGTATTGCAAAAACAAAATTGCCACAAAGTGTATGAATCTCAACAGAACCTTTTCATTTCCACAGTTTTTACCTGCATGTATTGCATTAGCTATATAATAAAGCAATAACCGATTTATTGCTATGATGGCACAAGGGATAATTGGCTAGGCTTAAAATGGCTCTCAAAGGCAGTTAGCCTAGTACTAATTTATGAACCTATGACGTGGTGTAGTATATTGAATATTTACCCATGGTTGGTGTGATTTAATCATAGGTTCAGATTAGTACTAAGCTAACTGCCCTTGCAAGCCATTTTATGCCTAGCCAATTATCCATTGTGAGACTCAAACCCTGCACCTTGTGTTTGTAAGGGAAACGCCTTAACCATTAGGCTACCCTCCCAAGTGATTAAACAAAGGCAAATGTGGGTGGATCTTCAATATACCACAACCACGGAGTTGGTTATTGTTATTATACAATGACATTATTTAAGAAAAAAAATACTTTTCTTAAATAATGTATTTGTATAATGGCGGATTACTGTTCTTCTTCCGATTGTGGTATACTGCTTCTTCGTTTTGATGTACTGCACATGCGTATGGGACTTGTGTTCCCATGCATATCCAGTACATCAATGCTTTGAAATGGAAGCAATGGAGAAAAGAAAGTCTCCGTTTTTAATTGCAAAAAAAAAAAATGGGGGGGTGGGGGGGCATTTTATAACAACGGAAAAAAGTCCGGGCGACCAGACCTTTTTCCATTGGTATATTGTGGGATTTACAACAGGCACGCTGGTTGGGCTGGGCCAATCAGTGTGCATATTTTCAAGTAGTAATAGGAAGTCATTGTATAATAATAAATAATTTATAGACAGCTTGGCCCAACTGAACACAAAATAATCTGAATGGTATTTAGCAGTGAGAACACATGAACAGCACCTGCTGCACATTACAGTGTGGAATTAGTTTGACAGTTACTAATAATAATTAATAGCACAGCACTGCTATGTAAAATAAATTAAATTGGTCTTTGAATATTACTGTAAAAACTTACAAAACTGAAAAAAAGAAAAGCAACTATCAAATTTTCAGTGATAATAGCACCTAAATTCTGTACCAGATTATCACAAATTCACGTGATTCAACATCAGTTTTGATTGGGAAGATATAAAATATGAATTTATATTCTGAACATGCAATATATACTACACTCTGAGTAGAAGTCATACATCAAGACTTATTGGATGCTGAGAATAATACAACATGGGAAATCATGACTGTGAAATGCCTGTTAAAGCCTGGATGGTTACCTATTATAGGGGACTTCTCACTTACTGTTTTAAAAGTCTTAGTAAAACTTCCAAGCAACTTTGCCTACAGTCCTTTCCATGTGGTGACCTACACTATCCTTTTATCCTTAAGAGTATATATGCACCTCAGTGTTGAAGAGTGGCCTTTGGCCATATTGTTCTGTTACCAGAATGATTTCTGGTGGCAGCACCTGTCCAGTGAAAGTAAAAATCACTCTTCTAGAAAAATCAATACATTTTTTTTTCTTTTGATATGATGGCACCTCACCACAGATCTCATCTTAATATGTGTACCATTCTACACTTAGAAAAGGAGTCACAGACACACAACTTACAGAAGACAAACATACTGCAGTTTGGCATCCTATACATTGTAATAGTCACGGAGGCCTATTAGTAAACCATGCCAATCAAGGCATGATCTTCGAAACAGCTTATATTTTCTAATAGAATTTTCTGAATAGCATGTTATGTTGGGTCTTGGACTGATGCTCAACGGTGCTATTCACTGAAGGCATAATGGCCGGACATACTTACGCGAAAGTGCTTTTAACCGAAAAAGCACTTTCACGTATATATGCCTGCAGCCAGAGGGAGTCGTGGGGGAATGACTGTTGTGGAGATCATACTACGGTGCGGGTAAGGGAATTTTTTCCTTTTCCCCACTGTAGTGCAATCTCAGAGTGAGAATACTAAAGTAGGGGGGCATAGCCCCCCTGCATAAACACCTTTTTGTTGTTTTTTTCTATTTTTTTGACGCACTTTAATGAAAGTGCTTTTTCGGTAAAAGCGCTTTTGTTAAAGTGTGTTCGGTGATGTTGGATTCGGACTGGTAGATCCGTTATGTTATATGGTCTATATAAGTTGTGTTTTACATGCAAAGGGTAATATTAATTGCTGCCACCATAAAACACAGACATTTGTACAACTAGTACAACAATTAAGAACCAAAGCTACTGAACATTTCCTGGACATTAAATGTTAATGAACAAAACAAATGGCAAGTATGATGTAATAATATAATAAAAAAAATGATAACTCTGAAAGACTGGACATGGGATATATGTCATCACCGCTTTCATAAATACCATAAAATAACAGCTCCATTTGTACCTGGACTATTCTCATAGAAAATATAAATTGCCTATATAACATAAACTGTCTAGAAATAAATGACGTGATGATTATTTTCAGATTTTTTTGTCGATGCACCCTGTGCATAGCAAACAGAGTACACTTCTATCAGACACTGATGAATAGTAAGTAATTCTACCGATAGCAATATATTTCATCTTGTATAAATACAATGCCATTGAAAGTCCAGATCCCAATCATTTAACTATGATCATTTCACTGTAGATCAGTTACTTCTACAGACTTCCTCCAAAAATAACCACTTTTAACTGAGTATACCTATGGTGTTTTAAAACAAGTGAAACAAATTCTGCTTACTGTAATGCAATTCATGCAAATACACAAACACACACACACACACACACACACACTCATGTGACCCTCATCATTTAACAGCGAATCATTTGATTTCATATACAGACGACCACACAATTACCACCTTTTGAAAGGCTACCATGGTCAAAATCTAAAAAGGAAGCCCTTCTTCATTACCCAATAATTACAGACCAGTCGGCCACACACGTGTACTGTGCAAGATAATACAGCCAATTGTCATAGAACATATTCAGGTAAACACTGCAAACTTCCTATGCCATGCAATAATCCTGAAGAATTTTGTCAAGGCTATATGATAAATGCATAACCTCACAAATTTCTTTAAGAACCTGAATATTAGCCTGGATGAAGATTTATCTGTCCTTGCAGCTGATCTCAAACTGACAGAGGTTTTTGACACCATATACCCTGTTGGAATCCTACATGAACTCATGGATCTAAAAGTAAATGACAATGAATACTTAAGTAGTAAAGCATAAGAGGACTCTTGTCCACTGCATCCCCTCTCATCACTGGAGTCTGTCAAGGTGCTACCTTGAAACCACTGGTTTTTGGCATCCTTTTATCTGATGACCAAATTGACTCCAGTGACTAACTCAACAAGTGTGCAGATGATTGTAAAACTGGGAACAATGTCCTTAACCCTGCTGACACTGCCTCCCTTCAAATGGTACTTAGCTTTATACCTGAATACAACAGTAAAAAATGGCCTTCCTTCAATGACAAAAATGCAGCATTGTGGCATTTGTCAACCCTCACCACATTTATATACACCTGATAGGTAATGACTAAAAGCTGATAAAACAACAAAACATCCCAGAGAATTTGTAGATAATGACCCTTTTTTGATACTACTGTCCAAAAGCATACAATGGGATAATCAGCCTTAGCAGAGAGACAGCTGTGCCCCTTGTAAAAGTATTTTAGTAGACCTATTATAGAATATTGTTCCTTGTTCTGTAACCTACTCACATGCCATATGACACATCTAGAGAAGGTATAAAAGGTCCTCACAAGGAGAACACAATGGAGTCAATGTTTGGATGTTTGAAAGAGCAGACTGACCACAAAAGATAAAGGCAAACTTAAACAAAAATGTTCGATTATTGAAAGAATTACTATGTTGTTCAAAATTCAAGATGATGGCTGTTTTTGATGAGGTTGCAGGAAAAAACTGAAAGCAATAAGGGCATTTGTGGCAGATTAAATCAGTAATGGCCAGTCATGAAGCTCAGATGGTGCAGCTGCAGCAATTCATTCTTCAGCAGCAGTTAGACTTCGAAGAACCAAGATCTGTTACTGCAACCTCTTCTAAAAACATAACCGATTTGTAAAGTCTTGCACTACAGTTAGAGGCTAAATTGGATGATCTGGAGAATAGATCACTCAGAAATAATGTCATAATGTTTTCGTTCCTGGAAAGAGTGGAGGGTGCTGAACCTATAGAATTTATCAGAAAAGGGCTCTAAACAGAGAGAGAGAGAGAGACAGAGAGACTTGCATTGTACAGAGATAACACATAAAGTGATATCAGCACAGCATTTATTGTTTCCCACACACTTGGTCTTCAGGTGTTTAAACATTTAATGACAAGAGACTTAATTCTAAGCAAAGGTAGAGAGCAATCAAATAACCACAAAGTTGCAGGCATCAGGTCAGGGGAGGGTATGACGACAGAATTCTCTTGTTTGCTAAAAGAAATGCATTATCCCCACCAAAACTGCAACTGGTGAAGGGAACACAAACGTTTTCTTACTTGATTCCATCAGATGTGGACTGTTTTCTAACGCAATAAGAATCAACACCAACACCAATCATACCGTGAGGCAGGCAAGACAGCCCAGAATACGCAGAAAAGAAAAAAGACAGGCCACTAAATGTTACTCCCACAAAATCTCAAGTGCAACAGCAAAGAAAAAATTCATCTTGATATAATACACACAGATAGTAAAGCATTAGAACAACAGGAAAGACATCGATAAATGGGACAGAAAAAAACGGGTGGTGTTAATGACAAGGGCATGTACTGAATACATTCAAGAAATCAAAGCCAGTTATTTGGCTTTGAAGTCAGGACCCAAACTAGCCAGATGGGGGGCCACCTGGGAGTTAATAGATGTATGATAGTATAAATGGACAATTCTGTAATCCTATCAGCAAGGAGTACAGAATCCAGACTAAGTAATAAAGCTCCCCAGTACTAAATGCTGTACATGACGAAACACACAGCTATAACTAACCTGCAGCAAGGAAGGTGAAACAATTGTCAGAAAATATCTAAGGACTAATTAATCCTGTTTTTTTCCTTTTCTGCACAAGGATCACAGAAAATGGGAGAAGCAAAGTATCCCCAACACTTGGTCATGGCAAACTTTACTGCTTAAAATGCTTTATAATATTTTACAGAATAAGGTCTTTCCTCATTTGAAATATAAAATGGAAATTACTGGTAATTACGTATACTCTCTAATATCATATCATTCTGGATATTTCTACTGATGAACAGCTCACTCAATAATCTTAGCTTAATTTTTTATGCTTTATTCTTATGTAAATGTATGTAATTGTTATCATTCATTGAATTAGTCACACGTGCTGTAAATGGAGCTTTTCTTTCTGGGCCTCTGCTGAAAATGGACTTGTGTCCAGTCGGACTTTCCCGGTTATCAAATGTAAAATAAAATAAAAAAATAAAATGTTCAGTATGTAATTAAGTCTAGTATGCTGACAATTTTGCTCTGTTTAGATTGAGGTAACATGTTCATGTGAGAAGGATGTGTAAGAGTAATCTGAAGAATGATGAATGAAGGCTAATGTTTACACAAAGAGGATTAAAATGAACAAAAAATAGTAACACAATCAAGTGTAACCTGAGTATACCACAACAGGCACACACATTAACATGGAAAAAAAAACAGAGACCTATCTCAGTAACCACATAGCTAAAGAGCCTTTGATATACGCAAATAAGAGTACCATATGGTACAAAGAGGCCAGTAATGTTACTACAGTTCAGGATGGCATTAGAGAGAGCTTTAGAGGGTAGCAAATCACAATAACAATATAAAACTAAGAGATCTGGAAAGTCCTCAACAGACAAAATACAATGGGATTCATTGATAGGAATTCCAATCTGGGAGAGCCTGGAGGTGATCCGCTTTTTCAAGAGTTACTTGCTTTTGGTAAAATTGGGCCACATTGCTTGAGACCAATTAGAGTTGGTCAGTCCACAGGTAAGGAGTGGACAAAGCATATTAAGGCAAGGGGCCTCAAGGGTGCCAAGATCAGCATACAGTCATATTATGTGTTTGTTAAAATAAGTCTGGCAGCTATAGCCAAGGTTAAAAAAGAAGGTTGCACTTACCCAGATGATAAACAAGAGAGACCAAGTGAAGCAAAACATAGAAAGAGGAATCAGTTACAGACATTAAAAATATGAATGTCTGCCCTTTAAGTGGAATGTGAAAGGTATGTCTTCATGGTATAAAACAGCTTCCATACATAAATATCTGAATACCAGCCCACTAAAAACAGCCTTATTGTGAGAAAATAAGTTAAAGGAAAAAGACAATGCCTGTCTTAAGAAACAGTGGAAAGGAGTAGCAAGTTGTGCAACCTCAGACAAAGGAGGGGCACCAACATTAGTGCCTACATCAAGTAAATGGGCACTATTAAAAGGGCTTAGAACAAAGAAGAGGGAGACAGATCATTTTGAGCTTCCACACATTGAATGTAAGTCCTCAGGATTCTCAGACACAGTCATGCTCTACAGACAGGACATTTTTGCTATTACAGCTATTATGGCAAGGAATTTTCAAAGTGGGACTTTTTTGCAGTATAGTATTGCCATGATTTGGTACACGTACGGTTAAATGTTTTCAAACAGTAGAGTGTGAATTTGTCACATGATCTTTTTTATTCTGACTTGCCCTAGGAAGATGAGTGAGAATATGCTGTAATTTAAAACAGAATTATTGTAAAGCCCAGAAACTGAGTCTGCTTTCCCAGAGAAATTAGACTGAATTGTGTGCAAAATTCTGTTACTTGTCACAAGATGTGTTTTGGGGCAGTTCAAAAAGAAAAAAAAAATCACTACTTTTCCTCTCCAAGAAATACATAAAGAATGCATTCCACTTATAAATGCTCCTGGCAGAAGCATTAATAGCTGTTTGTTTCAACAAGCAGAAGGAAAGAGAAAGAGAAAGAAAATGTTTTGCATAAGGATAGACTTTCATAACTTTTTTTTTCTTTTCAGAGGTTCAATTTGCAGTGACATTTAAACAATCGCATTTAAACATGGTAAATTGCAAATGTGTTGTTATGTAGACTGGGTGAGTTATTCATTTTAAACGTACAATTTAATCATTACTGCAGTAATTTTGTCTTAATATAATGAGTTCCAGATGCTGGATGTAAGCCAAGTGATTCATAAATTTCTATTTTATATTCCAGGATGCCAGGTTTAATTTCTCTCACATTTGCATAGAAACACTGGGGACATTTAGACTTTCAAAGGTGTCATATGCCATTTTTCCTTTGATATCAAAAGGAAAATGAGAGGGAAATAATTTGTGCTGATGTGTAATTCAGTACTTTTGTTTCACTGCTATTTAATAATAGAACTTCTTTTGCAGGGTGCTTCCTCTGCAAATTGTTTTACTTACTTTGATTCAAAAACAGAAACCGCATATTGCAAGCAAATAGAAAGTTAATGGGCAGGATTCACGAAGGCTTGCACGGAGTCTAAGAGTAGTGTGTCCATGCAGCCCTCGCAATCCAGGAACAGCCCGAAATTCCGTGTAAGAGACCAGCTAAAACGTCTCTTACACGGAGTGGGCGTGGATATGCTAATCACCTCACTTGCAGCCGAAAGGCATGCAAATGAGGTAGATTAGTGATCCAGGAAGCCCAAAGCAGCACGTGTAAGAGCCGTTTTAGCTGCAGAAATGTACTCAGTTGACAACTGAGTACGTTTCTGCAAAAAACACAATGGAGCCATGTCAGCTCCAAATAAAGGGTGCATATGTGTCAGGCAGCATGCCAATGGCCAAATATGTTTAAACGCAGCGCAGCCCCGTGCAAACGGGCTGCGCTATATAAAACATAAAAATGAAGGTTATAAACCCACAAATGTGGGTTTTATGCAATACATGGATTTACAATGCAGGGACCAGCAGACCAAAAACAACATGGCCACCGTTTAGTGGTTGCTAACGTGGGAAGCGGAGTCTAAGACATGTAACTAAGCATTAGTAGGCAATCTGATGTAAATGAGTGTTAGGATACTGAATTCCACTGTCAAATAGCAAATGAGCACATTCTGAGTAGTGTAAGAGATGCATAAGGGGGAGGAATAGAGTAGGAGATAGGTGACATCACAGGGGGGAATGGTAGAAAAAAATGCAGTTCATTGGAGGTCAGTGTTACATGACAGATGTCAGACACATATCATAGAAAGAGGAGTGCCACAAGATAAGCATGGGAAAGTCAAGAAATGGAAGGTGTACACTGTTACTTACACCAAAGTTTCTTGCTGGGCGTGCATGCACACGTGTGCGCGCCATGAAGCGCGAGTAGGGCAGTGTGTGCGCGTGTAAGGCAGACTGAGCATGTGGGAGCATGTTGGCAGACTTCTAAGACTGTTTGCGCTGGTGTGCGCATGTTTTAACCCGAAAAACAAGATTCTAAACCGTGTAAGCATGTGTGCGCGCGTGTAAGCCACTGTGAGCGTGTTTCTGCCGGTATGCGCGTTGCTCCCCCCTGAGGAAACAGAAAGGAAACAGGAAGCAACAGAATTAGTAGGAAGCTAACAGGGAATACTGCTGGAGCTAGCAGGTGAAAACAATTAGAAGCAGGCAATTACACAGGCAGAATAGTAGCTCAGCCAAGCACTTAAAACTCTGCAAACAGCAGTGCAGGATGTTTCTCTCAAGAGACACTGCAAGACAGGAGTAAGCTATTAGAAGTGAAAACTGAAAAAGCTGAACTCAGAGCAGAAATGCTAGGGGCTGCCATAGCTGTCATAAGGAGACATAGGCTGCTTGCTGAGGGTGGTGACAATGCAAATGGTGCCAGACAACCCACAGTGAGGAGACGGAGAAGAGTGTACAGGTCCAGGGTCACCTACCATGGATTACATGAGCTGGAGATAGTGGAGCGCTATAGAGTGGACAGAGACCTCCTGCAGCAAATTGTCGAGCTGTGCAGGCCACGCCTCACACACAGAACCAACAGAGGGGAACCCATCCCAGTGGAAACCAAGGTATGTGTTGGCCTAAGAATACTAGCAACAGGTACCTTCCAGAGACCAAATGGTGATATGATTGGGATATCACAGGCATCAACCTCCAGGGTACTGCACCAGTTCCTGGATGCCATGTCAGCACATGTCGGTGATCATGTATATTTCCCCAATGCCCGTGAGGTATTGGCCAGCAATATGTGTCTCTTCCAGCAAATAGCGGAATACCCTGAGGTAGTGGGTGCAATAGACTGCATGTACATACATATCAAAGCACCAGCCGGTGAGCGGGGTAGGGCCTACATTAACCGCAAGGGCTTCCCCTCCATCAACTGCCAGGTCATGTGTGATACCCAGGGCATAATAATGAATGTGTGTGCTGGCTGCCCTGGGAGCTACCATGATTCCCATATCTGGCATTTGACGCAGCTGTACCAGACATTTGCCAATGGGGACATCCCACATGGACACCTAGTGGGGGATGCAGGTTATGCACTGGAGCCGTGGCTGATGACACCCATCAGAAATGCACACACACCTGAACAGGAACGCTATAATGAGGCACACGCACAAACACATAATGTAATAGAGCATGTGTTTGGGCTGCTCAAGTCACGGTTCCGGTGTCTGGACACATCTGGTGGAGCCTTGCAGTACTCACCAACTACATGTACCCAAATTGCCATGGTATGTGCTATGCTACATAATATGATCTTGCGAAAACAGCTGCAGCAGGACCAGCATAGGGCCAGGCCAAACAGCCCCCCACCATTGCCAAGGCCATCACAGGCAGAGCGTGACTCAGAGGAGGAACAACCTGAGTCTGCCCCAGTAGACAGAAGGAGGTGTGCCCAGTATGCCCTGGCCTTGGCAAAGAGGCAACACATAGCACATACACTGGCTCAGTAGGAACCCTGGGAATGATACCCCTCTCCGACTCACTCATATAATAACAGGGATGCCTAAAATGACATAACCTGCTCTAAAACATGTACAGGGAGTGTATTATGTGCATCCGACAGAGGCAGTCCTGCAGCACCACCTGAGGCATGAATGCCATGTGTTAAGCAATGTAACACCATGTAGTATATACACACTTGATGACCCTGACTAACAGCCTACCCTCACCAAGCATGATGCCACAATATGACAATGAGATGATCAATTGCAATAATTGGCTGAAGTATTGCAGTTAGTCAAAGGGGATCCAATGTGTGTCAGCCTGGGATGACATGCTGAGCATGACATGATGCTCCACCTGCTAGGGGTGGCGTGCACCTATCAGTCCAGGCCTTATGGATACTGGCAAAAGCTGTTGTTACCCACAGCATGCAACGAATAGGTAAGGCTCTAAACACAAACCCACCTCCATAAGTATCACAAGGGATAAGAACCTAGATGTAATGCTACCCAATGCCAGAAGTCTAAACAGCAAGATGCATGCAGTCTAAACTCCCCCAGTATGGAGAATGTTGATATCTGTCCTGTAACAGAAAACTGGGTCAAGGCTCATAACAGCACCCTAACACTACCAGGTTACACCTCATACTGTTCTGTACAGCCTCAAAACATGGAACAAGCTACAAAAGGAGGGTGACTAGCAATAATTGTCAAGGATAACCACACCCCCATGTTGGTACCACGACAAGAAGCAGCATGGACTAGCCATGGTCAAGTAACAGTGGCTAAAACTGCCTCCCAGTTTATAGCCTGCTACAGACTACCATCCTAACACCAGGAACTGCACTTGGCCTATGTTGCAATACATGAATATATCAAGCCCTCCAAACCACATTATATTGGGTGACTGAAAATACCCAAACATAGACTGGGAGCATTATACTAGCTCCAACACTGTAGGACAAAAGTTCCTAGAATCCATAAACCAAAATGCCCAGGAACAATGTACCACTCCCACAGGAGGGGTAAGCATACTGGATGTGATAATCAGCAACATGGGTACTGGATGGCAAGATGAGAAGTGTATCCCTTACTGGTAAGACCAGACCATAGAGTAATCACACTGGATATACACATCCTGACCATAGTCCCTGGCCAGAAAACCACAGTGAAAAACATGTGTAAAGCAAAAGTTGCACTCTTCCAAACTGATGTGGAATCCATTAAAGGCCCTGTGCATGTGCAAAATATGGGCCACACCTCAGAACCTGGTATACAGGCATTCCATGAACACTGCCAGGAATGCTTGGATTATGCAATCCCAAATAAAACCAAGACACAATGCCATACACGCAGGCATCTGGCATGGTGGACTCCAGCCATTACCAAACCATGCAAGAGAATGAGGAAGCTACTACATGATAGAGCAAACATAAAAAGGGAAGTAATCACTGATCAGTAGTATGGCAATAAAATATGTCCACACATATAATCCACTAAGGACAGCTACAACAAGTTGAATTTGTGAATCTTGAGGCAATGTTACACCTGCCCCAAGTACACTGACAACCCTCAACTCCCCCCAAGAAATACAAATATATGTGAGAGATGCAACCATTTATCCAAACTGGAGGCTGAGCTCCCTCAACTCAGTACTGTCAAAACTAGTCAGGAGGAGAAGGTAACCACACACACCACAAACCCAGTCCCACACAGACCTATCACAACTGCAAACCAAAGACATAAACACAGAAAAACATTCCCGGAGGCCCTAATTACAAACACACCACATCAACAGAGGCCTCCAAAGCAGACACCCAAGCAACCACAACCTCCAAACATAGCACATGCAACACATAGTACACAAAGCTGGTGTGCCAAACAGTCACAGGCCAGAAGGAGAAACAACATGCCTGATACAGTTGTAATAGGTGACTCCATAGTCAGACACACTGCTGTCCCGCTCACCAGACTGAACAAGGGAAAGGGTACAGTAAGCTGCCTGTAGGCTGCTACAATACGCCACATAACACAAGTACACAGGTCACCCCAAAGCAAGTAGAAATATGATGCAGTCATTGTCCATGCTGGTGTGAATGACCTGAGATGTACCTCCCGGACTACATGAAAAGAGACATAGATGAGCTCTCCGATTATGTAGTCCAGGCCGGTATGACACTGACCATTTGCAGCATCCTACCCTCACCAAGAATGATGCCACAGTACAAACACAGAATGATCAGCTTTAACAAGTGGCACAATTACTGGTGTCATTCCAAGGGGATCCAATGTCTGTCTGCTTGGGATGTCATGCTTGACAAGCCACGCTGCTGTTCCAGGGATGGCTTGCACCTGTTACCCCTGGGCATCTGGATATTGGATAAGGCTTTTGCCACCTCCATAGAGCCTTTTGTAGGCAAGGCTGAAAAGACTTACCCACCACCCTAGAATACATAAGTGGAAAGAAACATAAGGGTAATGCTGACCAATGCCAGCCATGTAAATCTCAATATGCATGCTCCCGAGGCCCTCCCCAGTATGCAGAACATTGATGTCCGTGCAGTGACAGAAACCTGCAGCAAGGCTCCTGACAGCACACCAGCACTACCAGGTTATACCTCATATCATGTGTTATGGCCCCAAAACCTGGACCAAAACATAAAAGGAGGGGGAGTATCCATATTCAGCACAGACACCCACATGTCCAGGTAAATGACAATGCACGAAGCATCAAAGACCACCCATGTGCAACTAACCGTAGGCAAAACTGCTGTACAGTCTGTAGCATGCTACAGACCACACTCTCATACACAGGAACCCCACCCAGCCATCCTGAAGACACTGGACAGTATGAATGTCTCACCAAATACCAAACAAGGTACTCACAAATTACCACATAGGTGGTAATCCATTATGTATGGAAGGAGTAATCAGGGACCTAGGGACACAAGTGGACAGTAACCTGTTATGTGACGCTCACATTGCCAACGTGGCTAGGAAGACTGTCTATATTGGACACAGTATCATGAAAGGATTCACATCTACGTCAACAGAGGTCATTGTGCCCCTATACTGTTCTCTTATCAGACCCATAATCTAGTACAATGCCTCATTTGGGATGTACCTTACCCGACACCTGCAGCAGGTATAAAGACCTCAAAGGTACCTCACCAAGAGGATAAAGGGTCTCAAATATATGTCATATGCTGCCTGGCTGTAGACACCCCAGCTGAATGCAGTCACATACTGCCTAAACAGAGGTGTTGTATGCCTGTCGTACAAGGCCATGTCCAACACAGGAGTAATGGACATGCTCCACCCCAGAAAGCACAAAGCCATCGGAGCTGTGAGAGTGAGAGATGTCAACCTCAACACATAATGAATTAGGATGTGCTGGAGGGACAGATACATAACCCAGAGGCTCCCTACACCCTGGAACAGAATCCCATTCCATGTTAGGCAGAGCCCCTCACTGACACTCTTCAACAGGAATCTTGCCAAGTGGGTGGATGGATGATCATAGATGTACACTGGGGGTCTTCACTGTGTCACGTCCAGACAGAGGCACAGTAAAGTAAATCATAAATGGCCATAATATTCATATAGCAAGGGGTGGCGAAAGCCACACACACTCTGGCTAGGCTTATAAATGCCCTAGGGCGGATAGCCTAGTATGAACCTATGAACCTATGAAGATACAAATTGTACAGGACACTAAGGATAATCACAAGGCTTTCTTAACTGATGGTAGGAACCTTGTTGGGAATTCCCAGATATGCTCTGAATCACTCAAATATTACAAACAACATACCAAACACACACACATATTGCCAACATCCAACCTGACAGATGCAGTGCAACCCCCAAAATGCAAAATATCTATCCCAGCAGACTGCTGGCCCCCTGACATTGCAGATGCTGAGGTAACAGCCAGCATCTACAAAGCAAAACACACAGCATCAATGGTATGAGATGGTGTCCTGGGCTGAGTCCAACATGGACTCCAAGAAGAATGGAATGCCAAATAACACTACTGCTCAATGTCAGCCTTACCACAGGATATGTACCCAAAGAGCAGTGTACAACAACAGTGGTCCTTCTCAGCAAAGGTGTTGCCTGAATGGATACTGCAAACTACCACCCCAGAATCCTGACAAGCTTGGTCTGCACAGCTATGGAAAGGATCAGCATGTACCGCAGACATAAAGATATTGGGGACCTACTGACACCGGACCCTACCCAGTGTGGCTTTCTTAAGTGCAGATCCTGCCCCTTAAACATGTTTGACTCATTTGAAACAGTCATTAAGGTCAATGATGAGGGCAATGTGGTCCACACAGCGTAGCTGGACCTTGCAAAGCTTCCATACAATACCCCACGTGTTCATTATAGATAAGCTCACCAGCTTAAATATAAACCCCTATGTCAGTAGAGGGGTTGCAAACAAGACCAAGGACAGAACTGACATGGTCAGACATGCTGCAGCCATGTCAGACTACAAACCAGATATAACTGGCATCCCACAAGGCTTGGTCCTGGGACCTCCCTCATTTGGTATATATGTCCCATAGGTACAGGCCAACATGGAAGGACTGTGTCTGAACAAGTTTGCAGAGGACTACAAACTGGCCACCATATCTGACCCTCCAGCTGACACAAGCATCCCACAAAAGGGCCACATAGAAACAGACAACTGGTGCCATAGCCATGTTAGCAAGCTAATTGCAGAAAAGTGTATAGTCAACCCCTGTGGATATACAGTAAGTGCCCACCAATTACCACATAGGTGTTAACCCATTAAGTACTTAACATGTAATGAGAGACCTGGGGACACAAGTTGATAGATATCCTACATTGGATAAACATGTGGCTGTAGTGGTTACAGAAACATACCATATACCCACCTAATCATGAAGGTTGTCAGATCTAGATAAGGGGAGGTCATTGTGGTTCTGCAGTCATCCTTCATCAGCATTACAATTGACTACAATAGCCCCTGTGGGATGTACCTCAGCAGACATCTCCATCAACTGTAAAGTCCCCAAAAGTACCTCACCAGGAGTATCATAGAGCTTGAACAGATGCCATGTGTTGCCTGATTAAACAAACTGCAGCTCCACACACTGCCATACTGCACACCCAGAGGCAAGCTGTGCCTGATGTATAAAGCCATGTCCAAGCTGGAAGCAATGAACATGCTGCACCTTGTACAATCTGAATGGCAGTGAGGTATGCACATGAGAGACCTGAACCCCAGCACTGACATACATAGGACAAGCTTTACTGAATGATCCATAACACAGAAGCCACCCCTACTCTTGAGTAAACTCCCAGTACAGGTTAGCTAGAGAGTCACTCATCGACTATCCTCAAGAGGAATCTTGATGAGTGGATGGGAGATGGTAGGTTTACCCTGGGTATCACTGTTATGTCACAGGTAGACGGAGGCACAGTATACTAACCATGACATATGTCATGGCAAACTCCACTTACAATGTGTGTCGAAGGACAAACACACTCTCCGACTAGCATTAGAAATGGCCTAGGGCACATCGCTAGTGTTTGCCAATGTCCACCTATGTTGTGGAATACACTACCAATGTTGGACAAGCCTGGTTTAAGTAGTTCATATCTGAACATAATGCAACATGGTCAGATGTGCACAACTGGCCCCTAACCAGTCTGTCATGCTCACTATGAAAATGTAAAGCAGTGATAGGACTAAAGCCCAGGATACTGTCCACCACAGTGAAAGTACTGAACCAGTACACTATACGGTACTACAGTGTTAGGTCAGTATGAAAGGATGTTGACAACTGTATGCAAAGTATCCCATGCAAACCCTGCAGGCACAGTATAATCCCTGTTGTGTTCAGACACAAAGCAGTTGGACAGTAAGTACACAACATGACACACAACAACACAACCATAAACGTGACATATTGTTGAAGTTCACACTCATCCACAAATGTGGTGGGCTGCAGAGTTCAACATATGGAAAGATCACACTGGGCATGCTCGCACACTTTGAAAAATGAGACATATGTCAGACAACATGCCATGGAAAGCATGAACTGGGCATGCTCACACACTCTCAGTTTAGCAGTTGGCCACACATATCTGGTATTTGTACTTGTTATTCCAGGAACCAACCACATTACAGCAATCTGCCCAGTGCACACAGTTAAATGACTACAGAGACACAAGTGATATAGTGGATCCCTCTCATATTCAAACATCTTCCACAGATACACAAGTTGTTCATAGAAACAGGGAATGCTATGGCAATAAAGACCTACAAACAGTCTATCAGCAACAAATATTGTGCATCTGATAATTAAACATATGGGTGTAGAGGTCAACACTAGGCTGTTTGCCCTAGGGAATGACAGCTTAGCCAGAGTGTGCTTGGCGTCTGCCTCCCCAGTACAGTAGGCTACTGTGCCACTGTACAGTAGGTCACATAAGGCACCGTGTGAGGCTAGTGTGTTGTGCCTCCATCAAGCAGGGACACAGTGGAGATCCCAGGGGATGAATTTGCTAAGCCACATCCATGTTGTTGGTGTGTGCTGGAAGAGGGTTGGTGAGGACCTCTAACAGTAAGTGGGCATCAATAACAGAGTGAGGGGAGCCTTATCTGCATTATCTGGACAATTTCACTGTCAACACTTTGTCGTGATGATTATGAGGGATTGAAGTGTTGTGCCAGTACTGTTCAGAAATGTCCTCCCTCTGTGGCCTACTGCTCTGCAATGTATTAGCTCACTCTGTCTGTTGGACAGCTCATATATGGCTGGTGTACACCTGACAGGTGTCCTGTTGTGGAGGAGTCATGGGTATATTTGGGATAGCATGATCAATGCAAATCTTCCACATGCTCATAGAATGCAATTGTCAGGGATTATGCAGAGTGGCCTGTATACTCCCCCAGCATGGGTCTTTTGAAGTCTTCCACCCCAGTCTTCACAAGTGTAAAGTCTGCTTTTGATAAATACACTTTGTTTGCAGTGACAACCTTGCCTGGGGGTGGGGATGGGATATGGATGTCCAGGGAAAGGTGGGTATGGTCAGATATCAACAATGGTGGTCAACCTCTGGTGTGCAACAGTGAGTACCCATGTTGCAGATGGTCAGGTGCATATGTATTCCCCCTTGTGGCTGTGGTGAGTGGTTCTACCATAGCACATGGACTCACAAATTGTAGTGGCTGTAGGGTAATGTTATAGAGGCCTGAGTAGTTCCCACACACAATATACCTGTACCTGATGTTAACAACTGGAATGGTGTATGTGAACACCTGCATATCTTGGCACTGTTCCCAGGGAAGCAAAGTGTGTGTCCTGGATGTGGGAGGGGTGGTCGGAACTGGTTGTGTTGTGTGTTACAGGTATAGAACATAACCTGCCAGTGCTGATGTGCATATCTGACCCTGAAGTAGGTGGCTGCAAATGCATATATATGCTATTCCCCACCTAACAGGTAGTACTAGATGTACATACCTCTGTAGAAATAATGATGTCAGCACCCTATAAATACTGCAGGTGCATAACAGATGCCCAGTAATTTGGATAGTGCGCTCTGCTAATGCGTCTCTCTCAAGTGTCATAATATAGTTAGGTAGGGGTTTGAATCCTGCAAATGCTCAGTGTGTGTGTGTGTGTGTGTGGGTGAGCGGGGTTGGTGTGTGTGCAATTCTGTGTGAGGGAAATGTCCCTTTTGGCAACTGGGAAAACACACTACAGGATGCACATTCCCCTTTCTAAACACCAGTGATGCCAGCACCCTATAAGTACAGCAGGAGAAGGGAAACCTCCATGTAATGCGAATAGCGCACTCCGCTAATGCATCCATCTTGAGTGTCATAACATAGTTAGGTAGGGGTTTGAATCCTGCAAATGGCAAGTGTGTGTGTTTGGATGAGGGGTGTTAGTGTGTGTGCAATTCTGTGTGAGGGAAATGTCCCTTTTGGCAACTAGGAGAACACACTACAGGATGCACATTCCCCTTTCTAAACACCAATGATGTCAGCACCCTATAAGTACAGCAGGAGAAGGGAAACCTCCCAGTAATGCGAATAGCGCGCTCCACTAATGTGTCCATCTTGAGTGTCATAACATAGTTAGGTAGGGGTTTGAATCCTGCAAATGGCAAGTGTGTGTGTTTGGATGAGGGGGGTTAGTGTGTGTGAAATTCTGTGTGAGCGAAATGTCCCTTTTGACAACTAGAAGAACACACTACAGGATGCACATTCCCCTTTCTAAACACCAATGATGTCAGCACCCTATAAGTACAGCAGGAGAAGGGAAACCTCCCAGTAATGCGAATAGCATGCTTTGCTAATGCATCCGTCTTGAGTGTCATAACATAGTTAGTTAGGGGTTTTAATCCTGTAAATGGTGTGGGGGGGGTGGAAGTAGGGTGTGTGCAATTACATGTGTAAAAGAACTGACCCTTTTGGCAACCAGTACAACACACCAGCTGCTGCATATTCCAATCTCTACACAGAGATGATGTCAGCACCCTACAAGTAAAGCAGAAGAAGGCAAATCTCCCAGTAATGCAAATAGCACGCTCTGCTACTGCGTCTCTCACTACTGTCATAGCACAGTTAGTTATGGCTTTGAATTCCACACATGTCACGTGTGTTTTTGTCACACAGAATGCCCATGTGTGTGGGTTGTTGTCCACAATAATACATGACATCGATTAAACCAGTAATGGCAATGGACACAGATGATGTATGTGTGTGCCAAATACACATATGTACCTGTGACCTTCAATAGTTCCCATGTCTGATGCCTGCCACATGTGAATACATGGTATTTGCACTGGATAACATTATGACTGTGGTCTTCTGTGTGGGTGCTGCATGTGGTATGTGTATAGACAGTGTGAGTTGTATATGGTATCATCCTAGCAGTGAGGGATACACATCTGGTCTGGGGCATATAGTCTATATGTTGTTGATGAACAGGTGCTGCATGTTTTCACCTGTTGTGGGAGTGGTAACACGTTGTTCCATAGCAATGCAGTGACTACATGCTAGGAACATTTCAGCTAGGGTGTTGTAGCTACAGTAATTCATCAGCATTCAGTAATACGTCAGCATTCCTGGTGAGGGTATGATGCCAGCCAAGGTCAGGGTCATACCAGCCTGTGCCAGATGCTCAGAGAGCCCTTCTATGTTCCCTATCATGTAGTCCAGGGAGGTACATCACAGGTCAGCCATAGTGGCATGGACAATGACTGAGTCATATGTGTCCATGCCTCTGACTGACCTGTATGCTTGTGTTATGTGGTGGACCATAGTGCCCCACGGGCATATCACTGTGACCTTCACCTTGTCCAGCCTGGTGAGCGGGACCTCACTGTACCGGACAATAAAGGTACCTAACACAACTGTAGCAGGTGTGTTGTCTAGCCGTACAGGCTGTGACTGTTTGGCACACAGGATTTGTGTGCTATGTGTTGCACGTGCTGTGTTCCGGCTTAACGTATGCCTGTCTGCCAGCTGCAGAGGTGTCTGCTGCTCAGGCAGGATGCTATTCTGAGGCTCCACGAATGGCCCAGTGTGTTCACGTGTTTGGATTGCTGTCAGTGTAGGTCGACATCAGACTGGTATTGTAGTCACTGTAGTATTTCATGCCACCTGACAGGTTATGCCAGTACTGGGTTCAGAGTGCTTAGTCCCCAGTTTGGCTATGTGGTTGCATCTCATACATGTGTTGTACATCCATGTGTAGGGGAGAGGGTTGACTGTGTACATGTGGCAGCTGTGACATTGCCACATGACCCACATATTCCACAACTGTACCATAGAGGTGACTGACAAGTGACCTTTGCACATGCTACCATAGTATTGTGATTGCCATGGTGATTAACAGCACATAGGACCAATGGGAAACAAGGTACAGAAGGTGAGTATGTGAGGGTGTAGTGCCTGTGATTAGTTAGCACCGGCATATATGACTGCTCACGTGAACAAATGCCAGGTAAGTCATATGCAATGTGTCACAGGCAATGTACATGTGAACAAGACAAACAGTGATGTTCAGTCAAGTGAGACATGGACATACATATAGTAAGCTATGCAGATGTCACTAGGAGTCCACAGAAGCTCTGTAACTCTGCATTACAGGTGGGATCAGTGTTCCAGGGTAACTGCAAGCAAACATGCATGCAAACAAAGCTACAGTAAGCAGGGCTGCATGTAGTCCATTGTACAACAAACAAGCTGTACCACTTCCAGTAAGTAACAGTGCAAATATGCAGGCACTATACACATGTACATGGAAATACACAGGTCAGATGGCTAGGGTCCAGTCTCAGTGCACACGTGTACAGACCATGTACCGTCAGGATGTACAATACCTGGATGGAAACCCAGGTGCTCATATCTGCAGTAATACACATGTCAAATAACAGGCACTGAGCCTTCACTCAGTGGTTCCATACTTAGTAGGATGTATGCTACCTGCCCTGCCACCACAGTATCCCTGACATTTATGGGGACTCTCCCTCCTGTGAAAGTCACTTTTGTGTGTTGGGGCTGTCTAGCATGGTATGAGATGTGAGCTTGCAGTGCTAGGGTGCTCCTGTGTGTCCTGTACCAGTCGTGTAGTACTGCACACATATCAACATCCTCAAACATCCGCATTGCAGAGTCCAGTATGGGCAACATGCCACTTGCAGTTTACATGTCCATCATTGCATATCAATACTTTCATTACCTTATCCCCTGTGCTACCTATGTATGTAGCCTTCTGTTGACATCCTTACCACCAGTATGCCAACATGTGCAGATGATACACTATGGTACTTACCATGGGTGTAGACAACAGTACAAGACAATCATACCCTTACTGCATCAGGCATGCTGGGATATACCCACAATTATATCATCACACAGTACTGTTAACAACATGATACTATTACTACACGTCTATGTAGTCACCCTGTGCATCAGCAACATGTTAACCTGTACCTGCACTGATGTTACAGATTGCAGGAGGTGACACAGTTTCATCATATGCACAGGATGTGAACTTAGTATGCCTGAGTCTGCCACTGATACCACCAATTGACATGTATGTGTATGTGTGTTGGTGAGGGACAGCAGTACAAGGTGGGGCAATGTTGATGCAGTGTGTGCGTGTATGCGGTAGCCCTAGGTGTTGTCAATTCGCATGTGTGTATGGATGCACACAGTTCCACCTCATGGCTGCCATATACTGGTGTTTGTGGACAGCCACAGACTGTACCTGCCAGGTCATACAGATTAGTGTCTCTGGCCACGGACACAGTACCTGTGCCTTGCAGGGGTGCTACGGACCGTATCCGGTACGAATCCAGACTGGGTACTGTCATCAGAAGCAGGTGTTCATTGACTGGACACAGATCCCTGTCGGGCCTGTCCAGAGCCACATGCACGTGGTCTCCTGGGGTGGTCTGATGACAGCACAGACCCAGCATTGCTGGGGCTGCTGCTGGCACTATGGGGGCGGCCGCGGCCCTGTTGTCATCCGCGACGACTGCCAGCTGCTGCTGTTGCTGGCATACGCCCACGTCAACGCCTCAACCGTCCACCATTGCCCTGGCTCATGGACATGTAGTTGTGGAACCGATCTAATATGTCCCCACAACGTCTGTGTATGACATCAGTGAAATTATGGATGGCAGCCGCAATGTCACGCATACTGTCAGTCATGGCTGTGCGACATGCTGTCAACTCCCTCAGACCCTGTCTGGTGTACCGTTCCATACGTGACTGTGCCTGCATGACAGCCCGAAACATAGCTGAGGTTGTAAGACCTCTGTGGGCACGTCTGACAGGGGCAGTACACCCACGGATGCTCCCACGAGAACCCCTGGACATCTGTCTGTGTGGTACCATCTCAGGGCCATGCCCATGGCTGCTGTGTGGGGAAGCATGTGCCACAGATACCACATTACCCTGGTCAATGCCCACTGTATTCTGTCCGTCACCTAGGGACATTGGTGACAAAGGGTGTATTGGCAGGATGACTGTGCGCATTGATGGGGTTGACAGCTGTGTACTGTCAATTGGCTAACCAATGACAGACCTTGGCATACCTTCCTGTGCCATTACATAGGTGTCATCATTATCAGTACCCATGGCACCTGATTCAGGTTCCCTGCTGCATGACACCAGAGCAGCACCAGAACCTGTGGGAGGGAAACAGGAAACACAGTTTACAATGTCTACACAATGTTACCAGTGATGCACACATGCGCACATGCACACATGCACACATGCACAGGTGCACACATGCACACGTGCACAGGTGCACACATGCACAGGTGCACACATGCACACAGTTGCACACTTGCACACAGTTGCACACTTGCACACTACTCAGTATGCGAGACATCAACACACAGACACAGACACACCTGCATGCATACACAGAGCACTAAGTGAGCCTAATATTATTATTACTATCAAGACTATTAAAGGTATTGTTAATACACACTCACCAGCATGGATAGGCTGCATTGCTGTTACACCGGAGGGACCTGCAGAAGTGAGGAAATTAATGTCAGTGGGCACAACTGTGCCATTGTTATTGAGTATGATACAGGTCAGTAGTACAACAGTTGCCTTTCACAGGTCAGCTGCTGATATTGAGAATATCACACTTGCACATTAAATACTATGATGACAGCTACAAACCAAGGACACACCTCACACATGCATTAACTACCAGTATACACAACAGTCAACTATACATATGGCATATTACCTGCATGCTCGTAGTCTTGCTGCTGTGTGGCTCCAGCCTCCATCATAATGCAGGTCTGCTGCTGTTGTTGTTGGTGGGCTGGAGCCACAACACTTATAAGTAGTCCCTCCAGTCTGGTGAGTGGGGGATGTGTAGCCACCCCACCACCTGTGGCAACCTGTTGCCTGTGGATATCCGACGCACGCTGACGGACATTTCTGATTAAATCACTGCAGTGATGTTGTACCTGCTCATATGTCCTATTATGCATGCCTATGTCATTTACCCAACGGACCAGGTCTTGCCACAGTGCAGCCCTCTCCTGATTCTGGCTGGTGCGGAAAAAGAGTATTGCATAATCCCGCACCAGGCTCTGGTGTATCTCCTCATCCTCAGCTGCAGAGTACACTGGATTGCGCTGGTGAGCCATGGTCCTGAAAAAGGAAATAACATGATATCAGCAAAATATGTCAGCAGAATTTGGCACACATACTACTCGACTGATGTGATACAACGGGTCTACTTCTATTCGCTGCCATCCCATTTCACTGAAACCCATTTCGTTGACAGCTCATTTCATACACAAACTTTCTAGGTGGGGGGCTTTGCCCCCCACCCTCCCCAATGTGGGGGGCTGTGCCCCCCACCCCCCCAACTATATATTACAACTCCACAGTCGCACAACAGTGGGGAGGGGGGCAAATCCCAGGTTTTTGCCCTGTTTACTTTTGTCTATGAAATGGGGCTGTCAACGAAATGGGTTTCAGTGAAATGGGATGTCAGCGAATAGAAGTAGACCCGATACAACATATCTCACATATATAGCATCTGTCTGTCTATTGGTGGATACACATGTAAATGGCCAGGTATCAGTGCTCAGCCAACAACTGTGCAACAGTACCTGGCACACTCCATACGACATACTACCAAACCCTAGCAGTCAGAACACTGATTCAGGTCCAAAGCACCTCCTCACTCTGGGGGGGTTGTATCTAGGTACTGTATGGGGTACATCGTCAACTACTGTGTGCTAACCACAAACTAATTGCCCTGGATATACATATCCCACCTCCACCACCAGCACAAACGACTACAGTGAATAACATTTCAAATGCAAACTTTACACTTCATAACACTGACATGGTATCCTTTAAGCCCACTGGGCCAGTGGAAGACACAACCCACAATGCTGACCCCTTCACAAATGACTTCTACGGACATCTCCGAGAATGCATGGATCATGCAATCCCATATAAGACCAAGACACTCTCCACAAAGGGAAAGCATCCTGTCTGGTGGACCCCAGCCATAGACAGATTGTATAACAAAAGATGGAAGCTACTGCAAGACAGAGCATAATTCCATAAAGGGAAGGCATGTCTGATCAGCACTAGTAAGGAGCTATTTTCTCTCATACAAACATCCATGGGCAACTTTGAGAGGGAAATCAACGGGGACACTACAGATAACCACGAGGCCTTCTTCAGTTATGTTAGCAACCTGGTCAAAAACCCTCCAATATGCTCATAGTTAGTACACAACAACAAATAATTCACTGAACCCACAAATATTGGCAACATTGTGGCAGACAGGTTCAGTGCAAGTTTCCCCCCTCCCTCTCCCCCAAACTAAGACATACTTATCCCAGCTGACTGTAACCTCCCTGTCATCACAGATGTCCAGGTGAGAGCCACCCTCAGAAAAGCAGAAAACACAGCATCAACGGGACCTGATGGTATCCCCGGTTGCATGCTACATGAACTCCAAGAGCAGCTAAACACACATATAGAAGTGCTATGTAACTCTAGCCTGACTACAGAATATGTACCTGTACACTGGCATACAGCAGCAGTGGTTCCACTCCACGAAGGAGGCACCTCTACATACCAATACAATACAACACAATACAATACATTGCAATACAATACAATACAATATGCTATTGCCCCTGGGACTACAGCAGCATACTGTTCTGCTACCCTGACCATTGTGACACATGTGATGTGATGGTACCTGCTCCTGTCAAACAGTTACACAGGGTGACTCATATGGCATATTACCTATCTGACTAACATTCAGCAGGGGTATGTGTGACATGTACTCATGTACTCTTAATGCTGTGTGGTTTATTGCAGGGTATGTCTTATCTGTGGGTAGGAACCTGTACCTCCGCCATGTGCTCTCTACTGCAGTGTCACGGACGACACACAGCAGTCATTTAGGTTGTGGATGGTGTGAGGTGTTACTATGGTTGTTGGACATCTGTCATGGGTTTGACTTAAGTATGTAAATCCAGGAGTGGTAACCTCTATGTGGGTAGTATGTGTGTACTCTGTGGTGTTGTCAGTCACTGTGCATTGGTAATGTGTTTGAGTGCATTGTCACAGTGTTGTACATGTCACTGTGTCCTTCTCCATATCTGTAGCTGTCATGTGAGGTACATACCATGGCAGCCATTGTGCGCTGTGGAGTGGTACACTAACCTACATGTCCGTAGCTGACACACCATGTCTGCTGACACATACCATGTGCAGGTATTCCAGGAATAGTATGCCACTGTGACTATCATTGGGGGGACTATTGTACACATTTATGGCCCTGTTCACCCCTGACACATGCAGTGGTGGGCAGCCAATCACATATCTGGTGGTTACTGGTGTAGGTGATTTGAAATGGGGTATGGTACTCCAGTTTTGACACTGGTGTTCACTCCATGCCTTTGTCTCTAGGCACCTGTTGCAATACATCTGTACACATGTGCCTCACTCAGAATATATATACATCTCTCTCTCTCTATATATATATATATATATATATATATATATATGTATATATATATATATATATATATATATATATATATATATATGTATATATGTCTGTATACATATACACATATAGATATATATATATATATATATATATATATATATATATATATATATATATATATATATCAATGTACATGTATTGCTATAGATATGGAGGGGGGGTGACAGAGAGGGGGTGAGAGTGACAGAGGGTGTGGGACAGGGGGAGTGTGAGATCGTCATATACAGTCATATCTGTAGATAGTCAGATCTGTCTATGTATATGTATCTACATATATCTATATCTGTATGTGTGTATTACATATATATGTTTCTACATCTGTCTGTATTCCTACATCCCTCTCTATGTATGTATACATATATGCATATTATATATATATATATATATATATATATATATATATATACAGACATACATATATTGGCATACATACGTATCCATATGATAGATAGGTATATCAACATGTTTGTTTACAAAACTGGATACACACACTAACATACTGCTAAACATACATAACTGTGAAACCTACTTTGTACATTGCACTACAACCTACATTCAACCTACATTGATATGTGCGCATAGATGCCCTCACATACATATGTATGTACAGCCTTCACTGATAGTTGCTGTATGTCCCCTGCCCTATGCACATCTTCATATACATATGGATACAGACCAATGGCACATATGGAGGGTTCACAGTATGTAGACTTTTAAAGTATTACTTTACATTACCTGTGTTTGTCACAGCAGCTTGCGTTGCCATTTGGTTTGGTGTCCTGCTGCTCCAGTTGTCAGTTGTCAGCTTTCAAGTGGGTTTTGATGACTGGTTTTGTTTGTGTGTGTTTTTTTTTTTTTCTCTCTCTCTCTCTCTCTCTCTCTCTGTCTCTCCCTACCTCCACAGGGTGCAATGAAAGTATTGCATGTGTGGACTGGGAGTACAGCATGCTTTTGTAGATATCTGCATATGTCCATGTAATGGCCTCTGCACCAATTGTTAGCCAGCATTTGCTAATTGCATGCAGCCAGTTGTGTACTGATGGCAGTTCTCACTGTGATTCCAGGACAGTGCTATAAAATGTTATGTGAGATAGGCGTAGCACTTTCAGAGTTTAAGGGCAGGGACCATGCTGGTATGCTGTGGACACTGTTCTCTGAGTGTAAAGGTTAGTATCTCTGTCATATTTCTGGCTGTGTTGTAGATTAACATTTCTCCATTCATTTCTCCAGTTTTCTGTACTAAGTGTGTCTGTACACTGACACCTAAGACTACTACTACTGTTAATGTGGGTGTGTGTGCTTTCCTGTGGGACATGTGGTTTAACTGGTATATAGCAGTGGCTCTTACACTTTGCTGCTATGGCTTCAATATTTGCCCTTTACATTCACTACTTGTATGCCTGCTAGGTGTCTTGACTGTAGTGTGTTGCTGTGGCTTTCTTAATTTCCATGTACATTCACACCTTGGAATGCTTGCTATATCTGCTAGGGTGTTACTGCATGCAGTGTGGTCTGGCCATAGTGTGGGCCTTGACATCTATTAGGGTATTTGAGTATGCTGCTGAGCAAGCCCCAGAGACTCTCAGGTGCATCTTTTATCTGCCTCATGGAATGGTACATATCAGTGGGGTACACCAATTAAATTGTCTGGTATTCTGCAGTTGTGACTGTGGGATAGCATGATCATATGTATTACTACACTATTTCTGCTGTGCAAGTGGTGCATACTTTCAGTACTTCATAGTTACCATTGCATGTGTTGTAACACCTTTCTGCCTGTTTGTACATTTCACAGGGAATCTGTGGGGCATCCCTGTAACTCAGTCACTGTTGCTATGTCTAGGCTCTTAACTATTCAAATATGACAGTGTCAGACCTCTCAAGTGTACAGATATTTGCAGGCTGTCCACATTTTTGCCTCATATTTTGGTCAATATCTCATAAACAGCTTTTTCTGGCAAATCACTCTGGGCTCAAGTCAGACTATAGTGACAAACATTTCAGTTTCAGACTTCATACCCTTCCAAACATCCAACAACATGCAGTTCCTGTTACTCTCTGAACTAAGTTTGTTGTAGCATTATTTGGAATGTGTCCCTGTTTTTGGCCCTTTGCTCTACATTTTTTATTACTTAGTCCGGATGTGTTCCTATAAGAGGTTGTGGGGTATGGGCAGTGATTATCCTGCTGTGAGTATGTGTGCGGCTTGCAAGGTGCTACAGTGACATTATTACCTACTAGCTACCAACTAGCATGGCTGTTTCTGTTCACACACTACTATTCTAGAAATCCACTACATTTGACAGTAAATATACATGACATGCTTTGTGTACTACACATCCTATATTCCCTTTACATTAATTCCTACTATTACATGATATATTTATTGTAGCACAATGTTCTTATATAACAGTCATGGCTTAGTGGTAAGTCATGCAGACTACTGTTTCCAAGGTCCTGGGATCGGGACTGACAGTGGGATTTTATTTCGCTTTTGAGCAGACTACAGGCCTTGTCATTCAGAGTGACTAAGGCAATTTTAAGCAGTTGTAAGTGGGTTAGCGCTGGTTTGCGCGGAGCTCACGCATGCGCACTGGTGTTCAGCTCCTCGCACACCCGCTTACAACCGCTTAAAAGTGCTTACTCTTGCACACACCCGAGCTATTTTCTTTGAAAGAAATGAAAATGGGGAGAAAGGAAAGTGGTGAAAAAGGGGTCACAAAGAGGGTAAGACAGTAGGGAAACAAGCTCGGGTTTTGCACGAGGGATGTAGGTAAGGCCCATAGCTGCCCATTTCTTCATCAGCAACAGCTGTGCATATGTTTGTAATTTGGTGTGACATTTGAAACCTTCCACCCCTGAGAGAGGTGTAAGGACAACAATAATACTTGTACAGCCAATTGTAATTGACAGTTTCCATGTCCAGCAGACATGTGTGCGAAATGGGCAGCTATGTATGGGGCGCAATTTTTTTGTGGGTACAGAGTGCCCTTTTTTTTTTTTTCCAGGTGAGAGTGGTATGTCAGGTACAGGAAGTCAGTATAGCTGGGGAGGTAGGCTGGGTAGGTTAACAGACAAGACAAACAAAACGCATACAGGGGCGGTGTATGACACATGTGGGGGGGGTTACACAATTGACGGGGATGGATGTTTGGATATCTAGAGCCCATGAGCCCACAGATGGCAACAGTGGTACTGATATCCCCACCCATGGGCAGTTGCCACTGTGCCTTCACGGCCCAGGACGGGGCTGTGCTGGGGGCTGTGTAGGCCAGGCAGCAGGCATGCCCATTAGTTGTGCCACCCATGCCTCAAGCTGGCGTAGGGGCCCAAGCACAGCGGGCCGGAAATCCCTATGCACCACAGTCCGGACACTACGGAGGGTGAGTGGATGTTCTCCTCCGCCCATGCTTGCAGAGGGGGGACGAGCCCCATACCCTGCAGCGCTTCCACCCGCAGGTGGCACAGGGCCACCAGAGGAGGGTCCGGCCTGGGCACTACTGCCAGGTGCACTCGCCAGCTGAGGAGGGAGAGGCGGGTCCGCTGGAACCCGCCTTCCCTGTCGTCCTATGTTTTGCATTATGTCATGACAGTTTGGGTTAGTAACGTACAATACCATTCACAATTAGTTGTAACAGCATGCATTAGTATTCCCATTAACCAAACACCCAGATATTCAAACCATTGAACAGCAAGCATAACACATGCATATTTTGAACAGCAATACACAGTCCAACAACATGCAGGGTTGATTGATGGCAACAGGCCATCAGGTTTGGATGTATGAACAGGGCAGATGCATCAACATACATGCAAATATGTATGAACCAACAGGACAAATGTTCAGGGGTGTTAATTGTAATTGCACATACCAATTTCACGTGGAATGGATTATATGTGGTTATAGGGTAGGGTGAAGAAAATTTAATTAACAACTTCAAATACCAATACACACTACAGTTCTGCCTACAGTTTCCTATGTGATAACTACTACAAGTTGGTGATAGGAATGTTACTGCTACATCAATATACATTTTCATTTTTATTCATACACATTCATATCTGGCTCTGTTCAGCAACATCATCCTGCTACATTTGCTTTATATAGCTATAGACAACTGTGGATGTTTGGTATTTCAGACACCCATACTATCTGCATATTGCAGACTGAGAGCAACACATCCAGATTTTGGGATACACAGTCCAGCTGCAGTTACATTTTCAACACATGTTACTGTTTGGTTCTGCTTGTCACATTCATTTCATTCTGTACTGACTGCAGTATACTTTATTCAGGAGTTATTACTACTTTATTGGTGGATTCATAACTCTTTCTCACACTCTCTCACTTGTTTTATTTTTACAATTCAGGATGGTACTTAATTCTAGGCTTTATTGGCATGTTTTACCTGTACTTCTAACAATCCTTTCCAACAGTCTCACTTCTGTCATGTTTCTGTATGTCAACAGGGATATATTTCATACATGTGTTTTACTCAGCTTCTGCAGCTGTACTTTTCAGGCTGCTGCAGGTTATGTACTATTATATTACAGGTGGGACATCTTTATTTCAGACTTGTTTCATTTTTCTGTTTGGATTACAGACTGCATCACACTTTTGTAATCAAGCAATACTTGCAAACCCTCTTACACTGTTGCTTGCACATTTTATTAATTAGTGACTACACTGCACTCTTTTGCTAATCGTCATACTATATATTTATTTACACTTACAGGGAGAGGATTACTGACCTGCCTGGTGGCGCAACCATGCCAGCCTATCGCCATAGGCTCTACGGTTCGCAGAACGGACACCTGCAGCTGTAATATAAATAAAGTAATATTGGAATACACATCTCCATAATATCAGCTAGGTTAATTTCTTACATAAATAATTACATGTAACTTACTCAGTAGTGGGGCGTTGGGCATTTGCCGGGCCTCCTGGATCCAACGGTTCAGTTGGCCCTGCTTGCGTCTCTTCAGGTCCGCATGGTGGTGATGGACCTGCTCACCAGTCCTTGGTATCCCTGTGGCACTGGTGAGATCATGAGCCAACCGGTCCCATGCCTCAGCCCTATATGCTCCCCACAGGACCTGGCCCTGCATGAGTTGGGCCTCATGATTGTGGACAAGGAGCCAAACCATATATTTCAACTCCTCAATGCCCCACCTCTGTGTTCAAAAGCAACTACCCTCACCTACACCTGACATTCTGGCTGCAAGCCGGTTCTACAATCGGTTATGCTGTGTATTCCCGCCTATGGGGCTTATATATGCCATTTTTCCCACACTTATCTGTGATTGGCCATTTTGGAATTGTATCAGCTTCACAAAACCTGCTTTGTCATGCTCCTCTTTCTATTCATTCCTATATATATATATATATATATATATATATATATATATATATATATATATATATATATATATGCTATTACTGCATTCCTAAGTACAACTGTCATGGCTTAGTGGTTCAGTACCTTGACTATGGTGCATGGGCATGGTATCCAGGGTTCGAACCTGGCCACTGCTTTTTATATTTTATGACTGTCTACACAGGCTAGGAGGTGTGTCTGTGTAAAGGCAGTTTTGTTACAGCTTGCTCAACGTTGCCCGTCGGTTAGCTTGTTGGCGTGGCGTGCAGCTCCGCGCAAACGGATCACACTGGTTTATGCGTGGTTTGGCTGTCAGCATGCATGTTACGCTGAACTCAGCTATGGGCACACAGTTTCAGCATGTTAAACCACTGCTCACCTACGGGCACTCATTTTACACCTGTCAAACCGCTGCTCACCTACGAGCACTCATTTTACACCTGTCAAACTGCTGCTCACCTACGGGCACTCATTTTACACCTGTCAAACCAGTTCTCACCTACGGGTACTCATTTTATACCTGTTAAAACATTGCTCACCTACGAGCAGATGCACTCAAATTGTTAAACTGTATCTCAGCTATAGACACATCTGACATTTTTTATTATTTTATCTCAAATTTCTTCAAAATATATGGCCCATTTCATTACATTTTACATAAAATATAATTTTATATGTGTACATATATGTCAGGGACTTGTTTCGTGCTTATTTCACTAAAAATAAAAATTGATGTTGGGGGGGCTCGAACCATGACTGCCTGCTCTTCAGCCGACATCTCTACCGCTACGCTATTGCTTCTTGGCTTACTTTGCATATTTAGTTCTTATATGCTTTTCCACTGACTGCTAACTGTAGCTAAGCTACGGGCACGCCCGCGCAAACGAGCGCACTCACAGGCAAACATTTTTACAATTTAAAAAAAATTATAAGATGTTGATTTGCACATTTTATGTTCATAGTCTGTGGGGGCATGTGTTGTGTTGTATTTATTCACATTTACATGGGCTCTGTCATGGGGGTTTACTTTCGGGACTTTTACTCTTATGGGGGCGTGTCCGTTTGCAGGGCTCGGCCTACGGACACGCCCCTACTGTCTTCCACAGACCGTGTAAGCCTTAGGTGTGATTCAGCATGCCCTCATGCATATGCATGACATGCTGACGTCACACCGTTTAACTGCAGCCTCCGTGTAAGCCTTGTAACTCTTACACGGAGGCTTTGTGAATCCTGCCCAATGTGTTTAGACAATACTAGATAATACTTTTGGGGGGAAGCTTCCATAAACAGAATATGCATATTTGTGCAAGTTTGATTAAATATGAAATACACTTATGTATGCACGCACTAACATGCACATATTTGCATACAGGACATTTGCAGTAAATTTCTGAGTGCATGTGTAATTCAGAGAGGCAATCTAAGGTTTAAGCTGTTTTTTTTTGGGGGGGGTTATCTTATAAAGCTGTTTTTAATGCTGAAGGATTTATAAATGGATTGTAAATTACTTGAATAAGTTAATGTCCTTTAGTGAGATATGAACAACAAAATTTATTTGCAAAAATTCATGCACATAGGATTGTTAAAGTTGTTTTTGATATAAAATGGGTATTTAAGTATGGTCAAGATGTGATTTATCTGAAACATTACACAGCTGGAGTATTTTTGTCTGTTCTGGAAATTACAATACAAGGAAAAGTGGTGTTTTGTGTGTCTAACTGGTCCTAGATATTAAAAGCACATTTTACTTTGATTTCTTTAATTTCCACAGAGGACAAAACTGACAGCATTCAAATTTATTGATAAAATGTGATTTTTACAGACTGTATTTCTTGATAAAAAATAATCAACATGTGGCTTACATGTTATACGGTAAGATTTTAGTGCCATACTTAAGTTGCAATACATAGATAGGACACCTAACATAAGCTGCAAAAAGGCTGAATGGGGAACTTAAAAACACCGGAATATTAGAGTATGCCACACGTGGTCACAGACCAAATTTTTAAAACAGCATTACTAGAAAGGGGAAGGAAATATACAAGTGTAAATTCTTAGGTTCATGAAATTTTTTTGGCAAAAGCTATTTTTACTGAATTCACATTGTTTTTTATTGTTATAAGGTGAACATCTCTGGTAAACTGATGAATGATTTGTTCATGTTCATAATTAATATATAATATATATATGGGTCTACTTTAAATGATCAAAGTTGCAGAACATCAAACCACACATCATCTAGGATAAGATGATCGATTTTCTAAAACATCGAACATTAAAGAAGAACAAATTAAAAAAGATAAAAGTCTTCTTGTAAGTTTTTGCAGGGGGGCAAGCCCCCCTACTCCCTCCACACCCCTTGCTACTTAAATGTACCAACTCTGAAATCACACTACAGTGAAGAGAATGGTAAATGTCCCATTCCGTGCTGTACGGTACCATTCTCTTCATTGTACTGCGATCTCGGTGTTGGTATACTTAAGTAGCAGAGGGTGTGGGGGGTACAGGGGCAAAAACTTAAAATAAGTTTTCACTTTTTAATTTGTTTGAGTTTGACATTGCGGAACTTCGATCCTCTGGTCTTCGATGATGAGAGGTTTTGCGGTTCTGCAATTTTGATACTCTGAAAGGGACCTATATATATATATATATATATATAAACACACACACACACACACACACACACACACACACACACACACACACACACACACACACACAGTATTATTTATTTTTATTTATTTATTTATTTAACATTTGTTTACTGGGAGAGTATGACTTGGAACAAAGCCAATCTTCAGCAAAGGCCCGGGAAGTAAAACTCCAAACGCACGTCTTTTGCAATGTGGGAGGAAACCAGAGCACCCAGAGGAAACCGACATGAATGCAGGGAGGACATGCACACTCTGCACAGAAGGCACCCCAGCTGAGAATTGGACCAGAGAACCTCTTGCTGTGAGGCAAAAATGCTATCGCTGCACCACTGCACCACCCAGTATATGTATTTTATATATATATATATATATATATATATATATATATATATATATATATATATATATTTATAGGTCTACTTTGATACACTGAAAACTCATTTCACTGAATTTCAAAACACTCACACCAAATCGCTGAAAGCTCAAATCACTGAAAACTCAATTGACTGAATCACATTTCACTGAATATACGCACTGTTGGGCAAATAAAACATGTATGCCCTTTTCCCCACTGTAGTGTGATCCTGGAGTAAGTATATATAGTTTGAGGGTGTGTGGGGGGCGTAGCACCATACATTGGGGGGGGGGTATCCACCCACCTACTTTTGGTTTTATATTGTTGGTTTTCTGTGAAATGGGATTCATAAATACAAAAGCTATGTAGGTGGGGGGGCTACACCCCCCACACCACCCCTAACTATATGTACTAACTCCAAGATTGCACTACAGTGGGGAAAAGGGCATATACGTTTTATTTGTCCAACAGTCCTTACATTCAGTGAAATTTGATTCAGTGAAATGAGTTTTCAGTGACTTGAGTTTTCAGCGATTTTTTTGAGGGTGAATTGAAATTCAGTGAAATGAGTTTTCAGTGAATCAAAGTAGACCCATATATATATATATATATATATATATATATATATATATATATATATATATATATATATAAGTGAATATATCGACTGTGTGTTAGCTTGACAACTGTCTGAGTAAATGTGTTTGTGAGATTGCACAAATCTAGGGATTGATGAATTTGCCCTTACCCTATGTTTGTGCAATCTCAAAGTTAGTATATAAGTAGCAGGGTAATTGGCGGCACAGCCCTCCACATGGGGAGTGCTAGAGGATTTCCCCCTCTTACAAAAAATTATGTTTTTAATATTTTTTTTAAGTTAGATTTGCACATTTCGAGGCTGTTTCTCATTGCTTGCATAGTACTGCATCAGTTGTTTTTGATCTTTTGTAGTTGATATCATTGCAGTCAATGTTTGGTGTTTTAGATTAAATGTGGTAGACCATTATAATTCTTTGTTGAACAGATGAGTCTCACTAAGCTATTGGTCCTCTTTTCAGGGAAGACCAGAGGTGGTACATTTACACTACTAGGGGGAAACTTGACCAGGTCTCAGGGAATTTCCTCTACTCTTATTGATAGGTGCTGTAGGATCTTTTACATCCAGCTGAATTACCATCAACTTAAGCAAATGGGACCTTGGTTTAACATCACATCCAAAGGATGACATTCTCACCAGTACAATACCCCCACCACCACCCCACCGTGCTGCACTGCAATGTCAGCAATCAATCTACCTAATGTGGGAACAGAACTCACAGCCTTCTGGACAAAGGCAAGTATGCTACCTGTTGTGCCACAGTGACACTATATATTGGCATACTACACATATTATGGAACACAGTTATCTTCCAGCATGCATTCACAGGGTAGAGGAGTAAAGATGAGACGGGCTTGTCTCCAGAGCCATGTAAAGGATCATTACATACTACTAATAGGAGACGCTTCACTGACCTCTGAGTAGAGTGGAAACATTCAAGGTTTTGACATGTGATACTAACAAAAAGCTAGAAAGGTCACTACTGTTCCAGGTTTTAGCCAAAGGTAAAGACATCAGTAATAAATTGAGAAAAACAGAGGACTGTAAAAGGAAGACATTTGTCCTGTTTTTGTTATTTATTAGTGAGAGTTCAGATCTAGCATATAAGCCCGCGTAAACTGTGTGTGTGTGTGTGTGTGTGTGTGTGTGTGTGTGTGTTTACAGTGACAATCAAGAGATTCATGTTAAGTATATCAGAATATTCAGAGTTATGTTATTTAGTGTCAAGAAAATCCAAACAAAGTTTTCATACTTATTCCCCAGTTTGCAAACAAAGTGACAGGTTTTGGAAAAGGATTTCAAAGCTGCTAAAATTATGGGCAGACATATGGAAATCTTCACTGATTCAGGGTATTGAACAACAAAAATTGGTAACTGCTTCAAACCAATGGTAAACAGCATATTGTAAATGTATCCATATCATCTTATACATATGCTCATGTGAATTTCCACAAAAAAAATTTTTTTTTTAAATTACCGGCAAGCAAATAGGATTACATTTTAAATCCATACTTCATATTTATATTTTTCCTGCATAAGTGTAGTGCTATGTTTTTAGTAATTCTTAAATCTATTTGAGAGAAATATAAATAAAAGAGACTAATGAATTGATTAATTAGGGACAACAGGAAAAAGAGCAACCTAGTTACAAAGTTAGAGAAAATAATGAAAATTAGATTTAAAAACCATAAGGCAAAAGTAAAAAGACTACTTGCAAAATGAAATGCGTTGCACCAGACAGGGTGAATCACAATTCTTGTAATTGTGCATCATGCGGAATGGTTACTTGTGACGTGTAAGACTTTCTGTGCTTGTAGTTTTATTTTCTAGTAATAATGATTTATGGACTGATTCAGTTACTGAAACTTACTTAATGACTTTCTTATTTTGAAGATGAGGATAGCAGCAATGAGTCTGGCAGATGGCACACAGGTTAAGGGTATGAGCTGCAATTCCCTGGTGCAGGGTGTGATTCCCTCAGTTCTCATTTTCCTACTGTGTGACCTTGAGCAATTCACTTAACCAGGTTGTCTCCAAAAAGGGGACTATGTGTCCAGTCAGCTTACCTGATTAGCAAATGGTATTACTAGGATAAAACAAAATTTTGTTAGAATTCTATTGACAAGAAATACAGTTATATCTTTACATTTAGCACATAGTCTTGACAATATTTACAGAATGTGATGCAAAGATGTGTATATGATTTTCACGATATGCCCAGCATGTGCATATACCAAACAGGTTTTGCAGTACAGCATCACAGCTGGCATTATACAGCCATCATTTTAACGGGCAGAGTAACATATCATTCTGACGTGTGTTAAAGTGAGTCATATTGCTACCTGAGAAAACATGCAGTAAAGGTTACTTAATAAAACTTATAACATAATAAATCAGGTTTCTAGTACATGAGTTATTGAATAAATAAATGATCATGGAATATTAAAAATAAAAGTGCACTAGCAGAACATTTCACTAAGAAAAGCAACATCTACAAAATACATATTAATGCATGTCAGGATAAACAAAGGAATAAATGTAAGTTGTAAATTGGGTTGAGAAAGTGCAGTGAGAGCAGTGGAAGTACGAGAGCAGTCACATTATGTAAACCAGATGCAAAATGGCTGTTTCATGCAGCAAGACTCATGAAGGTCAAACCCTGACCGTTGTGACAAAGTCAAACAAGCAGGTATTTCTCAGGTTAGCACAAGAAAATAAGAGATGTATTAATTTTCAGTGAAAAAAATCCAGAATATATGGGATACAAATAGTGCACAATCATTCCACGTAGTAAAATAAAGTTTTTTGGTACACCTTAGTAGGTGACAGATTTTTCACTTGTCAAATGCCAAAGGAACTTACAGCTCACTGTGTCTTGGATAACCAATGTTTTCAGGGTTGAGGAAAGAAGATTTCTAAAAGTCTCATAGCTGTATCATTCATAATTCGGATTTTTACTGCACTTCATGTGTAGAACATTAACAAAAATAGTAAAAAAATAGGTAATAAAAATGCAATTATAATTCTGGAAGGTGTATGCATATGAATGCATGAAGTGAATGCTTATATTCAAACACTCAAGCCAGTAGGTGTGTTTCTTACTTCATATTCATTTTTCTGCACCTCATGTCTATTCTATTGAGTTATTTCTCAGTGCAAAGTTGAGGATAAAGCAAACAAGTGGTTATCTGATACAGTTCCAACTCAGATCTCTTACATCCACTTTCTTGCATAAATAAATCAATTTATATATTAAATAAATGAATTAAAGAGGTGAGTAGATGAAAATACTAAACAGAGGTGTCAGGTGATATTACAGCTGTCAATATAGATTTCTGTATATCAGAATTGTTCCAACGTAGAGTAGACCAGAACATATATCTGTGGTCTATAAAATATGCTGCAACTTTTTATGTTACAAGTTCAGTTAGGAGATGTAATTTTTATAGACAAGAAATAATATGGACCACTGTTTGCCCAGGAAAATCAGTTAAAAGCATGAATTATAGATCATTGTTCTTGTCCTTGCTTTAACTGCAAGTTCTGTAATGAATGCAGCATTGTTTGTGTAAAGGGAAAAATTACTGCATGTGAGATCATGAGAAATAGCCAAGTATATGAGAACATCCTGAAGCATCCTGAATTTTAACAGGCTTAGCAGTTTCTGAGTGATGATTGTATTATTCTTCTGTCAGTTTAAGAATATGAATTATAATTGGAAAGAATATTCCAGAAGGTCCCACATGAACTAGCCAGTGGTTTGTTTCACGTACTTAAGTTAGTGTCTATAGTCTGCCATATTAAAGGTGATGAAAATTTAGATTATCATTATGTGTAATCTCAGCAACTGTTAAATACTATTATGAACAATAAATGTATTGCTATAAAAACAATTTTCTGTCTCAGTGAATTTATGGATGACAGTACTATGGAATACTTTACAAGGTACAAACACTATATTACAGAATTCTGGACTAACAAGAGACAAGTTAAAAAAGATGATATTAGTACCTAGAATTTATGAAGGCAATCAAAAAACTCAGTCAACAAATTATGAGGGCATGGAGAAACAGACAAGATGCAAATGATGGAATCATAAGACAGGAATGCATAAGGAAGACATAAAGAGTGCAATTCAAAAACTGCAAATCTTTTACAAAGTTTAATTAATCTAAAAGATATAGAGTGATACAAATGAGTAACATACAAGAAAAGTTGGGCAAATGTAGACTCTTCTTTTGGGTGGCGAGAATAACATCTTCAATGTGTTAGTAAGATGGCATCAGCAAAGAGCACAATAACTTGCCACTGCCACTTTAAAGAGTGACCAAAACAAGATGGTCATAGTAAGTATCAATAGAATTATGACAAAGCATGGCTAACATCAATGTTCAAAAATGCAGGTAGTTGTTAGAGAAACTAACCATCCCAAAAGTACCACAGGAAAAGGTCAAAGGTTTAACTAATCCTACGGACAAACCAGAAGTTATCTAAGCTATAAAGGAAATGACAATACAGAAAACTGTGGGTTTGTTGAATCAGTCCCCAGATTTTTAGAAGCAATTTAGTCCATTAATTGTAGACAGTTTGAATATCTATGCAGCAGCAACACACAAGAAATGATTCTGTCTAGAGTTACTGTACTGTGTACTATAAGTCAAGGAAGACCCACAAAAAAGCAGAAAACTTCAGATCTATATCCCTACTGCACATAGTGCTAAAATACTAGCAAAAAATGTTAGAGAAAATACCTCTGAAGTTTATTCCCTTGAATGGCCAAGGCTTTACCAAAAATATATATATATATATATGGAAGGACAGATTTAATTAGGATATGGTTTAATACAGAATGGTATACCCAAAAACAACATGGGGAGGGAGCTGCATTACTAATAACTAATAAGAAAGCATTTGATTTAACAGAATGGGAATATTTACAGGCACTCATGGAAAAAATGGGATTCCAGCAGCAAGAGTGGGTACAACCAGTGCACTGACAATAGCAATGAGTACAATAAAGACATTAAACATGGATGTATTTCTCTGGCTCAATGGCTAAACAGGAAGCATACAAATTTGGGTGTTATGATATCCAAGGCATAGAATATATTACCTATGTGGTATGCAGATGATCATGTAATCTAGCAGTCTAATCCAGTCACATCATTAAAGTCAATCTTGGAGACAGTTAAAGAATTTTCATAAAGTCCAGGCAAAAAGAAAAAAATAAAACAATCTTTTCCACATGTGCAGATGATGAAATTAGAGCTTATAAATGCACTAGTTCTACCTATAAAACTTGTTATGAGTGTACAATATCTGGGAATATATCTGTCGAGGGACATGAACAGAATTACAGACTTAAACTTAAAACTTGGTTAATTAATTTAAGAGAGACTATCACTCAATGGAACACCCTAACTTTAAGTTTCCTAAGTATGAAACAGGTCATATAGATGATACTCTTACTAAAAATACTTTCTGTTATCACGCATATCCCGCACAAAACAACAATGAAAAGAAGGAGCAACTACAAAAACTCATCTCAGACCATCTATGGGTGGGTAATAAGCCCAGAATTACACAGTTTAAGAGGCAGTGACACCATAAGATTCTCTAATTAGTAGTACATAGCCAGATTGTCTTACACTCCTAGTTAAAGACACTATCACTCATAACTGATACAGCACCTCATGTTGAAGATGCCTAACTAATAACATTGTCTGCTAGGATTATTTCATTCATTCCTAATCCTCATATGATGACTTCTTACTTCCATTTCAGAGATCTTAAATAGCATATGGCCAAAAATAATTAAATTAACATGTCGGCTTGATTTTCACCCATATGGCTGCAAAAAGGTGAGCCATTAATCTCACCAACAATGAATTTGCTGAATTACATTTGGTCATAATTTGTAAACAGATACTAGTTTACTCTGAATTCTGACCATGAGCAAGCTATGTAAGGAGGCAAGGATGTCTTAATAATATTTGTTCATTATTGTTATAAAATCTACTCAGTATTGCTATAACCCTGAAGCTGGTTAAATGAAGTAAGGGGGAGTTGGAGCTTGTCGTCTCAATCTTAAGGGAAATTCTGACTGATTTTATTGAAAGAAAATCAGTGAGGCATGGTTTACTGAGCTGGGCAAGTGTGTACAACTTCAAATTTTAAAAGCGACAATCATATAACCAGAACATGTGTACACATAGTGATACACGTATACTCAAAACTTAATATTTTGAACCCATTTTGCCATAACCTTCCATTCGCTTCAGCCATTAATATACTTAAAGTTCTTGAAAACACTATTAAAAACAGTACGTCAAGTATTACAAAATCACAGGACATCAAATGACTGACTCAAGAAAGAAAAAAAATCTTCAAGGCCTTTAGAACATCTGCCCGCATCCTTCAACTAACAGGAGTAGGGAATATCATATTATTGCTATCTTTCAAACAGCAGTTACTTTGAGCTATACCAAAAGGAAACCAACTAAAGCTGTTCTGGTGGTATAGGGGGATAAAGCCCTGACTACAGTCAGCATGTCCTGAGTTAGATTAGTGGCTTGGGCAAATAGAGTGCAGGAAGGGATAGGTGCGACCATCCTGGGGTGAGGGTGTTCATTAATGATGCTCTCTAAGGGGAGGCATGGTCCAAAGATGGGAGCTGCCCTCAGATGTGTCAACTAGTGTAGGAGAGTGGGGCAGAAAAAGTGGATATGTCATATATAATCCTCCAGCTAGAAGATCAACAGCAGACCCCCAGGACACTCTTAGGTTCCTCACTGGCCTAGGTATAAATTCAGGCATTGGACTAGGGGGATGAACTGGAGTGACGGTAGACCCAGAGTAAGATGGGGGCCACTGGGGTTTCTGTCAGAATGACAGCCAAGGAGCAGAAACAAAAAAAATTGAGTAGCATACCTGGAGGGCAGTGGGTACCAACAAGGTCATTCAGGTAATCAGAGACCTGTCCATATAGTGGCTTACAGGGCAGCAAATGTATGCTGCAGGAACTACACTACTTGATCAGAAGGGAATTACCTGTTATGGTTTAATGCCCTATTCATCATCAGTAACAAAAAATACATTAGAGCTCACAGAATGGTGAGATTTAGGATGTTTCTTGCTTTCTCCACCATTGCCCAGTCAAACAGTTAGCATATTTATATTTACCCCCCCCCCCCCTGCAAAAATAGTATGGATGTTCTATGAGAAATCCTATTCTACATCTCGCGATCAAGGAAACAGATTTAATAAAAACATCCGTTGTTCATTAGACATAATCAGCAGAAGACTCTGGAAACACTACCACATTGATGATGTCTATTTCTTCCAAGAAACCTCAAAGGAAGCATGTGATGTAGTACAAGTGGCAACAATGTGTACCAGTAACTGTTGAGCACAGAAGTAAGTCAAACAAAAAGCAACCAAAGTATGCACAAAGTTAGTAACTATAGAGACAGGAAATGGTGCTTAATCATGGTGATGATTTGAATAAGGAAATCAACCTGTTCTATGCAAACGATTACTGTGTCAGACTACAGTGAATGTTTTGATCCTTTCAGCCATGTGAACAAGGAACATCATCAAGGTAAGAATCTGGAGCTTCAAACTGAATTGTAAAATTTAGATGACTGAAAGTATACAATGGCAGCCATGGTAGTGCAGTGATTAGCATTGTCGCCTCACAGCAAGAGGTTCTCCGGTTCGATCCTCGGCTGGAGTGCCTTCTGTGCGGAGTCAGCAGGTCTTCCCTGTGGTCGTGTGGGTTTCCTCCGGGTGCTCCGGTTTCCTCCCACATCCCAAAGACATGCTGTAGGTGGATTGGACACTCTAAAGTGGCCCTAGGTGTGAGTGTATGCATATGTGTGCCTTCTGTGGAAGGTTGGGCGCCGGGCTGGCAACTCGACACTGTAAAACATCACTGCCAATCATGACTGGACAGGTGATCTGCTGTGGTGACCCCTAACTGGGAAAAGGTGAAAGAAGAAGATGACTTGAAAGTATACAGAACTAGGTGTAGCACCTTTTCTGGATTACATTTAAACTGCCATTTTTGATAAAAGAAAATAGCATTTGATACTTATTTATTACTTTATTTTTGTTTACTGGAGTACTGCATCAATACTGACCTATGTAAAAAGCAAAAATGTAAACAACAGCTGAGTAGTTCAGATTAGTTACATAGAAAAACTGTACATGTACATTACAGTAAACAATCAGAGATTAATGTGCAATGAGTACATTAGTTTTTTAAAGTGGGCCAACATTTAGTAATTATTAGAGAGAAGAGAGAGAGTGTGTGCTAAGTGACATGTCCTGTGTCGAAGCAGGAAAATTTGGCTTGGATGAAGTGTTTTTTGCATTGCTTTATGAATTTGGATTAAGTGTTGGTTTCCTTTATGTTGATGGGAAGAGTTTGCCATAGACTAGGTGTCTTAGAGGAGAAAGCATGTGCAGTGCTGTGGAATTTGGGCCTAGAGGCAATCAGAGCTGCTGTGGCTTGTGAGCATTGTCTCAGGTTGTATGAGTAGGGTATTTCATGACATTTAGCTATAAGGGAGGTAAATGTCTGAGGTTGGGATAGTTTGTAGAGCCATGATCCTAACAATAGGCAACATTTTTGCTTTATGGGTAGCCATTTTGCTTTTTATAGAGCAATGCAGTGATGCTATTGTAGGGGTGAGTCTATAATGAATCAGAAATAGATGCTATTGGAGTTGAAGTATTGTTTTTTTTTTAAATTTGGTATAAAAATGGGTCTGTATGCAGACGATGTGGCAGTACAGGCAGACTCTGAGCTAGAACTTCAGCAAAGGATAGGAGAATGGAATGCAAATCTGAAGGCACATGGGATGAAACTAAGCACATATAAGACTGTGCTAATGGCAGCAAATTGGGGAAGACGGAAGAAGATGAGAATAGAGATAGAAGGGAAGATAGTGGAACAGGTAAACAGCTTCAAGTATCTGGGAGGGGTAGTTGAGGAGAAGGGTAGTCTGAATGAAGAGGACAAAGCTAGAATAAGAGGGGCTGCAGCCAACTGGCATAGAATATCAGGTGTAGTCTATGACAGAAGAATGCCAAAGAAGCTGAAAAGTAAGGTGTACAAGACAGTGGTATGACAAGTACTACTGTATGGTACAGAAACCTGGGCAGTAAAGGCAGAACAGTTGAAGAAGCTAGAGGTGATGGAAATGAAGTGCTTGGGAAAGGTGGTAGGATGTACACTGCGGGACAGATGAAGAAATGAGGACATAAGAGCAGAAGCCAAAGTAGCTCCAATTTCAGGAAAGATCAAAGAGAACAGATTACAGTGGTTTGGGCACATGTGTAGAAAAGCAGTAGACAATCTGGTGAGGAAGATTTAGGACAGACAGGAATAAGGTAAGAGGAAGCGAGGATGTCCAGCAAAGAGGTGGATGGATTGTGTGAAAAAAGATCTGCGACAATCAGGCATGAGTGTTGAAGAAGGTAGGAGTATGGCACTAAATCGAGAGAGTTGGCGACAGTTAACACGATACCCCGGCCCCTTGTAGAAAAATGGGAAAAAAGGGGCTGATTATGATGATGATGATGATAAAAATGGGTAGAATATTCTAGCTGAAAGAAACCCCCTTTGTTAACAGCTGCTCTGACTGGTTGAAATAGAAAAAAATGAGAGCTTCTTGGCCTAGAAGAAGCAGTTCATTAGCGGCTCATAGCATTACTCACTCATTCTAACTGGAAGACAAATTTAAAATATACACTTTTACCCTAGTGGAAATGGCCACCAAAACAGCTCTTCAAAAGATCAGTTATGATTCCATCAGTTAATTTATGCCAAAAGCAAACCCACAATACACTGTAGGTCCAAGGCCAGCTCTTTTCTAGATTCAGTAGCATTCAATACTCTGTGTCTCCCACACTGATAACTGAAATGGCCTAAGGCCTGCACCATAGCACAACGGGGTGCCTACTACAAGGAACACTCTTACATTATGCAGACTTAGCTTTATACTGCAGCACCAGTGGACTGTTACTTACATTCTGTTGTATATAACTGTGCATTAATGTGAACTAATGATTCTGCATCAGGCACAGCTGTACCCATGTTTATTTTAATAATTAAAGCAGAAACCATGGCTATAGAACAATAGTCCATTCCTGAACATGCCCTCCAGCCAGTATGTAACATGTTGTCTATCACTACAATAAGTCATATAGTGATATTATATTACTGTGGAATTTCTCATTTAACCAACTGAAATTATGCCCCCATGCCACAGTCTCTCTCTCAGCACAGAACCCGTAATTAGCTGTGTAAATAAATGCCCTTAGTGTTCTGTAATTTCTCACTATTATAACTCAGTTATGCTCAGCTGTGCTGAACTCAGACTACTTGATCTCCACTTTCACTCTTTAGACATCAGACTTTTTTTTTTAGGTTTAAAGTGATGGAGAGTCCTCCTCTTTATACCGTCAGTTCATTTGTTGCATACTAATGGTTAGTCATTTAGTCTTAACAAAATGGTCAGCCTCCTAGTAGTGAGCATTTTTACTCATATACTTTTAAGAGTGAGCCATTTTGGATAATTTATACTACATAACAATGCTCACCTTAGAAAAATTATTATGTGTATTATATCTTAAACTTTGCTAAAACATTAAATCTATAACAAGCTGATATGAATTTTTTTACAGTTGCTATACAAACTTTTGGAGCCCTGCTGTTTATATTCTATAAAATGGACTTCTGGACTTTTCCAGACAGAGTTTTCACACTGTTCCCTCCTTTAACACAACTGCTAATTCAAAATATGGCTCTTACAGGGAGTACATAGTTAATCCAAAAAGATGGAATAACTTCTTCTTATACTCTTGGGCTGTAAGAGATAACAGCCAGCATTAGCTAAGTCACACTTCATTGTTATGTTTTCATGTAAATTGTTACAGTAAATTTCATAAACTGATGCAACCCAGTTCGCACATTTACACATGCACCTAATTATGTGCAAACACCTATTCTAAATAATTTGATTACAGTGAGCTAAAGAGTGCTTGCCTTTTGATTGCACTTTTGTTTGTCCAGTCAGACTTGTGTTGAACAGCAATGTCTGCCAGCAATATAATGAAATCATTTTTCTTTATGATATAAAACATAGCCTTATCCACAGAAAGTGTCCTCATCTCTGCCCAAGGCCTGTGCTATGCCCTAATCCATGCCCCGCACAATATGAGATACCTGTCTGAATCTAGTCCAAGGAGCACTTTTGCATTCAGTAGCTTTATTGATATACATTACTTGTAGTTGTCTGCTCTGCTACAGATCCAGCCAAGACATGGAAATGACTGACTCTGTGCCAGTCATGGACTGAGGTCTTAATCCAGCCTTGCCCTGGATTAATAATCACTTTTATTCATCCTCTCCTTAATATTACCTAGTGAAATAACCTATCATATGCATAAAGTAAGTACCTGCTAACACTGTTTGCTACTAACAATCGCAACCCCTACACAATGGCACAGTTTAAAAGAGTGCCCAGGTTTTACCATTTATCATGCAATTTTTACAACTGTACTCTTAGACATCTCTATGCAAGAACAAATAAGCATATCTAAGCAGCAAAGCTAAACTTACTTAAAATCATCACCTTACACGTATTATTGCATAGCTGTCTTACTGCTGTACCAAGTATCTTATAACGGTCACATTTAATCAGTAATTATATCCTTTAAAACAGGTGATCAACTCAGCATATAAATGCAAGTTCTTCTACAATAACAAGGCCAGCCATCTAATTGTCATCAGAAACCTATTTTAATTTACTCTGATGACACATAAACCTGCTGATATTCAGTCCTGGTTCAAAAGACACTCAGTCATACATTATGAATGTGTTATACATGCACCCATTATGCAAACCAGCAATTCCACAACACAAGCAAATGATCCTAGACTTCAACAAACAGAATCACAAAACTCTGCTGGTAACTTCTAGTCTTCCACTATGGAAAAAGTGTACATATCAAGATGCAGTACTACATTTACTGTTGTTGACTCCTACATCATACTAGAAACTCCCTAAACACTGGAGATGTCATAGCTGTGGCTAAAGCCCAACTACTCCACCCTTACAGAATTCTTATATTACCTTTAGGAGTGACACAGTACGGATGATTTCAGGAGATGGAACATTACTTCTCATTAAAATGCATGTCCAGGCCCCTGTACTTAAATCTGACATTACATTACACGATATAGTACTGAAATGATTATTACTCATTCTACTAAACTTTACTTATGTCAATTTAGATCTACTTTAACTAATAATCTAGATACATATCTGCATGGAACTTCATAACTATATTACTTTCAGTGACTGCAGTATGAAATTGTTAGTCTTTTTATCCAGTTTCACCAATGGATGGACTGCATGGAATTCCATCAAGCATTTTGTTAAACTGGCAGTACTCCTGAGTCATTCGTGAAAATTACAGATTTCCTGTCTACTTTAATCCATGGTGATTTCCAGATGCTCTGCCAGTCAGAAATGTATATTGTTTTGGTGGGTCCCGTTCACATGGTCGACTTTTCAGAAAGTCGACTTTCATATGGTCAAGACCATATGATCAACTTGCGAAAAACTGACCATGGGGAACTACTATCTCCGTACAGTGCGGAATGGGAAAATGTCCTTCTTCCGCACTGTAGTGCGATCTCGGAGTTGGTATATTTAAGTTGCGTGGGGGTGGGGAGCACAGCTCACCACGAGAGATGCAGGGGGGGTGTGCCCCCCTGCTAACAGTTGAAAGGTAAGTGTTTGTTGTGTGTCTTGTGTTTATTTTACATGGGCGGCTTTTTGAAAGTCGATCATATGGTCTCTGCCATATGAAAGTCGACATTCTGAAAAGTCGACAATGTAAATTAGACCCGTTTTGGTATACTTCAAAAGACCCATAACTTTCAAAACACTTATCTAGATCACCTGTATCCCATACTTTGTTAGCACTGGTTCAGACTTAATTGTCAGAAATTCCTCTAGTTCTGGATTCAGTCTCAATGCCTTAATTTTTATTCTTTCTCTAAAGAACTCCCTGCCTACTTAAGCCACTGTATAGTGATATAGTGTAAACCAAGACCCCTGTTGATTATTTTTCAAATATTTTTTTCAGTTAATTCTATGAATAGTTCTAGCCCAGAGATTTTTTAAGATACATGTAAGAATCTGGTTTAAATGTTTAGGGAAAATCAAGTTGGGAATACGCCTAGTAAGAAAACTTATCAATTTGATAATCTATAATTTGATTCAGAAGGGACTCTTGTTTTTTTTTTTTTTTTCAGTTACTAATTGTACTTTTGACCTCTTTCCAGAGACGTTGTGCATCAAGTTCTAAAAATAATCTCCTTAAAAATCTTGATCTACTCAAACTCCAAATGATTTTATATTCAGATTACTCAGCCCTCCCCAGATATCAACAGTCTAGTAGTAATACTATGCAATTCTCAAAACAAGTGAACTTTGACAATGCTTGGTCTTGGTTTGATTTAGTCTTACTTATCAAGGCAAAAACCTAGCCTACATTATTTAGCAAAATAACCTAGTCTATACTCTTGAAACCTTTCTCATTTACTGAAAAAGGCATTTTTATCCTTTTGTTGATGAAAAACTTGTTGTCCTATTAACTTTCAAAGTAAATTACAGTAATATTTACAAAACGTTCCCCTGAATTTTGAGCCCTTGTCCCTCTTAATTATTGGCTTTGTCACTGATTATGAGCAAAGAACACTTAGGAAGGTGCCCAATAAAATGAAACATTTGAAACACTTATTTTGTCCACACACAAAATAACTTTGCACAGTAGCAATCATTAAGTATCAAATGATCTGTCTTATTTCAGAGAACTTTGCATAAATGACTTTCTGTACTTTTTTTCATAAATCATTAACTCACAATCCCGTAGCATGCCCCTCTAATTTTTTATTAATGATTGTCTCAGACTACTGTAACACAGCCCTCTACTTCCTGTCACTATTGCTTTTGATTGGCTCAGACTACTGTAACACACCCCTCTACTTCCTGTCACTATTGCTTTTCTTTACTTACATTCAGTCCCCAGCATTCAGGAGAAACTTTTGGCAGCTGTACTCAGGCAAACAAGCTGATGTTTACCTCAAACAGAATATTCAAACTGTCACCATAGCATTTCAGCTACATAAAAAAGAAAACAAAAATATGCAAGAAATTAATTAACAGCCAAGTAGTGACAGGAACATCTTGACATACTATTAATTTTGTCTTCAATACTTTCTCTAAGAAGATCTATGGACAGGACACAAACCTGGTATACAGGCTAGTTAGTGGCAAGTTGCCTTTTTTCCCTCAGTCCAGTACATTGCTCAAACATATACCGCACTGGCAAGCAGTAGTAAGAGTTGAACCTTATTAGCTATGAAGGCAGTGTGTAGGATTTTAATAGGACTAGAAGTCCAGAAGCACATCACCCCATCCCCATCCCTGATTGGTTATAAGCATAGGGTACCAACCTGCTATGGCAAAAGAAAAAAAAAACGGAAAAGGGAAAACATGAAAGTGAATCAGTTACTATTCAGAGGGGTTTCCAACAAAAAAGTAAATATCCCCACATGTTTTTCATAGGGGATGTGGGCAACTTAAGTTTCTCTTGTCGTGTTTCTATTTCAAGGCAGATTGGTTCAGTGGCTGAAGTTTGTGGCTATGATATGGGTGCCTGGGGTTCTCATCCCGGTTCCAGAATGTGTTTCTCCTGTTGTTTTTAGGCAAGGTTTACATCAGTTAGTCTGTAAAGTTGTTACAAGGTCCATGCTGTTTTCTTTATTCCCTTTATGGCTGGACGTATGTTATGTGTAGGCTCTGTATTGAAACACCAGCACTCAAAATGTTGAGTGCCGACAACACAAAAAAAAGGAAAAAAAAAAAAAAAACAAGAAAAGAGCGAATCTCAAAAATTTGTGGGGTTGGGGGTGGTCGAGCAAGTTCCCCCTGCACCCTCCATGTGGGAGGCAAGCCCCCCAAACTTCAATTCCAAGTTCAACAAACTTAAGATAAAATGAAAAAATTCAGAGAAACTGCATCTCTGACTTGTATATGTAAATGAATTATTTTGGCCATTCAGTCTCCATATTTCGGGACACATTCTAGTGGGTGCCAGTACTTCAAATGGTTACCTTATGGGTAGCTTTTGTAGTTACTGTTTTAAGTTTAGTTATTTGCTAATTCACATTTCCCATTTGTTTTTAGGTTATTATTAGCATTTTAGGGCACAGTATCTTGATTTAGCTAACTCAATATTCTGATTGTCTACTGACCATAAAAGGTAGTTATTATTATTATGGGTTTAAATATTTTTTTCTCGCTCTCTCTCCTCCCCTAGAAGCATGATCTTATCAGCTGCAGACCAGAGAGCCCACTGGGAGCTGCTGCCTCCATAGATCAAGTTGCTTTTTAAAGACTATACAGGTGAAGGATCCTGAGTTGATCTCACACCCATATGAGGCAGGAGAGTGAGGTGATGTGAAGGGAATCAGGAAGCCCAGAGTTCATCAAGGCCAGTTCGATGTGCAAGGGTCACCAGGAAGTGACAGAACCACCCTCAGAAGAGACAGACAACAAGCTGACCATTCTTGTGTGACCTAGAGTTATGCATGCAGGTACTGATGTGACAGCAGGTTGTAGTGCAGGGGCAGTCAGCTGAGGGATATCTAGAAGCTTTTTATTGGATACATGATACATGGACGGGACGGAATACAGTTAAAATGTTTGACATCCTTAATGAGAGCAGCTTAAGTGTGGCTCACTGCCTGATTTAGGAGGTCTGCTTGGGTAGCCTGGGCTATGGGTTCACACAGTTTAATCCCTGCTCAGCTACCCACATTCCTGACTAGCAGGGCAATTCAGGTAAGGTGGGGTTGCAGCCAATAGTGTTGTCCTGCTCTTGTTAGGTTGGTCCTCTGTCTGGTATACCCTCAGGAGGTAGCACACATGAATATGTTGAAGTTTTTGAATTGGTGGGCACAGAAGGAATTCAATCTTTTATGGAGGTGAAGGACACAGTGACAAAGGACTTATCCTCTACAACATCAGCATTAGGTAAGCAGCAAATGGGGAAGGTCAGGGTGCACAGCTGGGACAATTGGACTGAAGGAATTTATTCTTTTCATGGCAGCCATTTTTGTAAAAGATCCACAACAGGCCCTCCCTCTACAGACATATTTTATCACCATCAGGGAGGTGCAATGACTCAAAGGGGGATTCACATGGCCCTGATAAGTGAAGAGATTTAGAACATTGAAGGAGCTTATTAGGTCACTGGGGTGGGAACAGTAACATGGAGACCTCTGGCTTGGTGTAATGACAGACAGTCCCAAGTTCACAGGTGCAGAAGTGAAGGAGGAAAAGGGATGGAGGAAGGAGGCTTGTTTGACATTTAATAACAGGAAATGTGTGTGATCCTCTTACTACTTTGTGCATGTCTGTTCTTAGTGTGGTAAGGAACAGCCTTCAGTGAAATGCTGCCTTAATGATGAGATTAGTTCTAGCATGTCTGCTGCTACCACAGATTTGGAGTATTTTACAATTCCTATGGAGCCCACAAAAGGGGTAGTAGCTAATTTTGAGGTTTCATAGGTAATTGTACCTTTTGTGGCTTTTGAAACAAGTAGCCCTTCACACATTCCCAACAAAGTGTTATTACTAGCTCATGATCTTGACTCACTACCTAAGGTGAAGACTTTCTTAGGTTTTCCTGAAGGAATTTCCATAAAGTCTAAGGTTGCTTCTTTTTTTTTTACTTTATCATAGTCTGTTTTCAGTTTCATGTAAGGAGCAGATGATCAACAGCTTCCTCAATAAGGAGAGACAGGTGGGTAGGATCACAGGACCCTTTTATGTCCCACTTTCCACTCAATCAGAATTTCCCTTTTGGGTTTGGTCCCTAAAATGGTGGTGATCGAGCTTAGACTTATTTGTCACCTATTCTTCTCATCAGGGACCTAAGTCAGTGATGGCATTGGTTTGGAAAAGGCTAAAGTATATCACGCTACACTGAAGGATGCCATAGAAATTGTCAGTACCATTCCCGACCCATGGCCGGCCAAAGCTGATACTGAATCCACTTTTCATATGCTGCGAGTGCAGCAGGTGCACTGGCCTCTACTAGGCATATACTTTCAGGGTCAATTTTATTTTGATACAGTCATGCCCATGGGCTGTGCAGTGGCACTTTCAACATTTGAGAAATTCATCTGGAATCTCTACCGGTGCTGGCAGCAGATGGCCCCCCACCAGGTAGTTATGCATTACTCAGATGATTTTTTTTAATTGTGGGAAATGGGAAGGCAGATACCAGGGTAGGTATGCAGCAATTCATTCAGCTATTTAAAGAAAAGGGAGTTCATCTGGCTTAGGAAAAATTTGAAGGCCAGGTCAAAGCATTGGTTTTCTGTGCCTGGAGATTGATGTAGTCTCGTCAACATTCAGGCTCCCTGCAAACAAACTTGCTCACCTTAGGGATGGCATCACCAAGTTAATTTTAGTGAAAAACATAAGAGTAGGGGAGATTGTTCAGCTGTTAGGGCTTTTTAAATTTGCCTGTTGAGCACAGGCTCCAAGAAAAACTTTCACAAGAGCCCTCACCAACTTGTTGAACAGTGACCAGTTCAAGCAGCACTGGGTTAGGTTCGCTGTCAGGGTCAAAGAGGATCTGCATGACTGGCGTGCATTCCTAGCCAGGTTTAATGGCATTTTTGTTTGGCAGGGAGACTGGATTTCAGCATCAGCTATGCATTGGACGACACACAGTTGGGGGTGTGGAGATGGGGCCTGCAAGACCAGTGGTTTTCAGCACCCTGGCAGTCCTCCTGGTCCACAGAACTGAAGAAGGACATCACCTTCCTCAAATCCATACCTATACTGGTTGCCACAGCAGTGTGGCAGGAACAGTTATCAAGCAGGTGATTTTTCACTAGATAACAAGGCCATAGTGCAAGTTTTGTGTAAAAAGTTATCCAGGTTCAAGTGAGTCCAGTCATTTTTCAGACTGTTAATTTTACATAATTTGCAGATGAATTTTTCATTCTCAGGCCGCTATACTGCAGGAACACACAGTGATACAGTTGACAGTCTCTCTCACCTCCAGGAAGTCAGATTCTGCAGACTAGCTTCAAATGTGTAAGAAGATCCCACTGTCATCCCATCCCATGTCTGGATTGTCAAGGAGCAGTGTACCACCTAGTGGTTAATTCATGGACAGACAGCACCTAGAAGGCTTGCAGTGCAGCCATGATGTACTTTCTCAAGTTCTTTCAAGGTTTACCAGCAAGTGAAAGGGTTTGTTCTCCCCTCTTTATCAGCTGGTACCTGCTTTTTCATTGTTCAGTGAATAAGTCTGCCAAGATTTTTCATATTCATCTGGCAGCTTTCAGCCTCTGGACTAAGGTATTTAGTTTTATGGATGCATCCAAATAATGGGTGATATCTAGACTGTCTTTGAGATGGAAGAAGGAGAAAGTTTTTTACAGGGACCATAGGAACCCCATTGGCAGAGAAATTCTTGCCACTCTCATGAAAGGTGCTTACTCCTTCCTTCAGGGCTATCACTTCTATGCGAAGAGGAACACTCTTTTTTGCTGGATGTACTGAAGTAATTTTAGGGTTAGTAAAATCTTGGGATCTTTGTCATGGGGCTGTCTTTGTCTCAGGCTTTTGCAATTATATGGCTGAGTAGATCTAATGCTGACCAGCTAGGCGATGCCAGCATGTGATTCTAAACAAATCTGTTTGGCCTGTGCTTTGCCCGTTACCAATACGCCCTTAACATGTGAAGGCTCTGTGGCAGGGTTGTTTTAGAGAATGTAGTTTTTAAACTGCCTGGGGGGGGGGGGGGCATCAGAAATAACAACTTGCAGAACTTTTTGAACAGACTACTAATGGCTCAGGTTCTGCCTAAAATAGGCTAGTCCTATATTCCTTCTGCATTGACAAAGGATCATACCTAGCCAGGGAAGGTTGATATGTACAAGTTATAAAAGGAATGGGGCAGTGGACTTGCTTTACTTTTCTCAGCTATATTAGATAAGTAATTGCCTTTGAATGTGAAACCTAGTTTGCTTTGTTGCAAGTTCCAGGTGCATTAATTTGCTGGGGCACTCATTCATCATTTTAGCAGTCAAGAAGGCAACACCCAGCTTCTGTTAGAGTTTTGGAAAGGTGCCCTACGCATGTGAGTTGACCAGCTGGCATCCACCCTCAATGACTGGTCAACAAGACCTCTTATTGCTGCAGCTGTGACGTAATGACATTGTCTGGGTTCCCAAGCAGTGGTTGTTGGCCAGTATCTTCAGTGGAATTACTTCAACTCATGTGCAACTGACAAACACTTGCCTCATTTGTTCTACTATTATTCCTTGACTTTGTTGACATGAAATATGTTTTCCACTAGCATTTAAAGATATTCACAAGCTTCTCAACTGGATAGTGCCTATATTATCTCCTCATTTTGGATTTCATATCACTGAACATTTTGACTTTGGGGACAAGGATCTGGACTAGTTTTTCCCAGATGGGGTCCCACTTGTGTAATAATGGTTGCGACTTGTTAATGTTAAACTTGCCTATGGGTATCTACAATTAAGTTTTGTGGCATTAGTAGGAGGTCTTATGCACACTACTATAGTTTGCAAGTTATGGATGAGGGACAGAAAAGGTGGGCGGGTCAGCTTGCAAATAGCCTGGCTGGTAGTTAAGGAGCAGACTCTCTCCCCTTGCATCCCCCTGATTTCCCGGACCACCAGACCAGTAACCCTGTTGATGTGCCGTGAGTGAGCAGTACTTATGCTGCTCTGTGTTAATGTGGTGGTGCTGAGGGGAATTCTGGGCAGACTAGCTGCCAGGAGCGTGGTTAGTTATGCCATGTGGCCTCATTGCTCAACTTCACAGAAGTTCAGTTTAGTTATACAGTTGATTATACGGTATTTATCTAATTGTTAGTGAAAATCTGAACAAATGAGGAGTGTTGTTTTCAATGAATGGTTGCACGTTTTGCATATTTTTTGAGGGCAGGGGGTGGATCACAGAAACAAATGTACATAAGCAGTGAAGTGATTTAATCGAGGCAAATCAACTGGTAGACCTATAATACTTAACCTTGTGTTATGCGGTCAGTTGCTGCCATTTTGGGAGTGTAGACTTAATTCCCACCCTATTTATTAGCTAACAACAGAGGCAGTCATAGGGAAAAATGATCCTATTTTGCATTCTTCTCTGCTTTTCTGGGCCACCAGATCAGTAGCACTGTTGCTAGAAGGGAGTGGTTTATTTATTTATTGGCATTTGTTTACCAGAAAAGTCCACTGGGCCAAACAGAGCCCATTTTTAGTGGAGGCCCAAGAGAAAAGCTCCACAAGAAACACACATAAAATATATAGTATATCACAAGACAAACATTTTGAGTATATACAGCACAGAGGAATAAAATCTTAACAGTAGTACATTTAGACTATATACACACACTTGATACATACTCAATAAATTAATTTTAATAAATGTTTAAAGTCCTTTAAGTCTTTTTTTGTTGTTTAACTGTTGTAGGCTACACACTAAAGTGCGCTAGCCTGTTATAAGCATTTAAAGTGTTTTTGTAAAAGTTTATTGTATCTTCTGTTTAAAAAAGAAAAAAAAAAAAACAAAAAAAAATATTCTTGTTTCCCGCCTTTTCTAAGCTAGTCTAGTCCACTTTTCAGGTTCTGCTGAATTCAGGGCTGTGGTGTAAGTTCCTGGGTTGCCCATATCCTTACTTGGATAGGAGGAAGTTTCTCTGTTCACCAGTGAGAGTGGGGAGCTTTGAGCAGCCTATCTGTCCCTGGAGGAGTGGTCTCAGCCCAGAAATAAGTAGTTTATTGGCCGTTTTGGGCTAATTCCTATCTCTTTCATCTCCCTGCCTTAAAACCCGCATTTGCGCGGTTTTCCGCTTGTATACTACTCAGCCAAGCTCTTTGTGGTGTCATGCAGAGTACTACAAGCAGCAGAGTGACAAAAGAGTGACTTTCAACTGATTTAAGTATTTTTTATTTCTCTGCATTTTTCTGTGACTGCTTATCCCGCCGAAAAGCGATTTCTAGCATTTCTGTGCTTAAAAAAAAAACCTTCCTTGCTGCATACAATACTGTTTTTTGCCTGCCTGTTATAAGCATTTAAAGTGTTTTTGTAAAAGTGTATTATATCTTCTGTTTAAAAAAAGAAAAAAAAAACAAAAAAAAAATATTCTTGTTTCCCGCCTTTTCTAAGCTAGTCTAGTCCAGTTTTCAGGTTATGCTGAATTCAGGGCTGTGGTATAAATTCCTGTGTTGCTCATATCCTTATTTGGATAGGAGGAAGTTTCTCTGTTCATCAGTGAGAGTGGGGAGCTTTGAGCAGCCTATCTGTCCCTGGAGGAGTGGTCTCAGCCCAGAAACAAATAGTTTATTGGCCGTTTTGGGCTAATTCCTATCTCTTTCATCTCCCTGCCTTAAACCCTGCATTTGAGTGGTTTTTCATTTGTATATTACTCAGCCAAGCTCCACGTGGTGTCCTGCATAGTACTACAAGTAGCAGAGCGACAAAAGAGTGATTTTCAACTGATTTAAGTATTTTTTATTTCTCTGCATTTTTCTGTGACTGCTTATCTCGCCAAAAAGCGATTTCTAGCATTTTTGTGCCTTAAAAAATACCTTCCTTGCTGCATACTATACTGTTTTTGCCTGTTAGCACTTTTTAAAGTTGTTTAAGTTTTTTTTTTGTTGTTTAACTGTTATAGCCTACACACTGAAGTGCTCTAGCCTGTTAAAAGCATTTAAAGTGTTTTTGTAAAAGTTTATTGTATCTTCTGTTAAAAAAAGAAAAAAAAAACAAAAAAAATATTCTCGTTTCCTGCCTTTTCTAAGCTAGTCTAGTCCAGTTTTCAGGTTTTGCTGAATTCAGGGCTGTGGTATAAGTTCCTGTGTTGCCCATATCCTTACTTGGACAGGAGGAAGTTTCTCTGTCCACCAGTGAGAGTGGGGAGCTTTGAGCAGCCTATCTGTCCTTGGAGGAGTGGTCTCAGCCCAGAAACAAGTAGTTTATTGGCCATTTTGGGCTAATTCCTATCTCTTTCAGCTCCATGCCTTAAAACCCGCATTTGCGCGGTTTTGCACACCGCGCAGCGCCAGTTAGCTAGGGTTAAACTATTCCAGGCTTCACGAAGTCTGCTCTTCAATTTTTCCCTTAGAACTAGTCAAACTCTCAAATTAAGCACTCTAACTTTCCTTTTACAGCCCAGCACTTGCTCCAAGCCCTCAGTAAGCAGTAATAAATGCTAACACTAGACCCCCCTTTACTATACAGTAGTACAAGGCTCCCTATTCGCCCCTACAAGACAATCAGCCTTCAGTAAGCAGTAATAAACACTAACACTAGACCCCCCTTTACTATACAGTAGTACAAGGCTCCCTATTCGCCCCTACTAGACAATCAGTAAATCAGTTCATTTACAGTTTCAGGTATACTCTCCAGTCCAGCTAGTGAATCTGGGAATTTTGAGACAATGTTACAATTGCCTCATGTACACAGACAACCCTCTCCTTCTTCCAACAAACACAAATGTATGTGAAGAGATGCAACTATACAGCCAAACTGGAGGCCAAGCTCTCCCAACCCAAGGCTGTTACAGCCAGTCAGGAGGAGAGAGGAAACACTTGCACCACACTTCCAGTCTCACATACAACAGTCATACATGCACCAATAAACAACACACATAAATACGCAAAAACATACTCGGAGGCTCTAAAACAAATCTACCTAAGCAGAAGAGACCTCCAAAGCAGACATCCAAGCAACCTCCACCCTCAAACAACAACCACGTATCACATACTTCACAAAGTCAGTGTGCCATGCAATCACAGCACTTAAGGCATAACACACCCAATACACTAGTAATAGGTGACTCTATTGTCAGGTACGCTGACGTTCCACTCACTAGGCTGAACAAGGAGAAGATTACTGTGAGCTGCCTGTCGGGTGCCAGGATCCGCCACATAACACAAGCACTCAGGTCACTCCAAAACAAGTACAAATATGACTCTGTCATTGTACATGTTGGTGTGAACGACCTGAGACGTACCTCCCTGAACTACATGAAAAGAGACAGAGGAGCTCTCTGATCATGCAGCCCAGGCCAGTATGACCCTGACCCTGAGTAGCATCTTGCCCTCACCAAGAATGATGCCACAGTACAAAGAAAAAATTATCAGTTTTAGCAATTGGCTAAGCTATTGGTGTCATTCAAAGGGGATCCAGTGTCTGTCAGCCTGGGACGACATGCTCAACAAGCCACGCTGCTTCACCAGAGATGGCTTGCACCTGTCGCCCTTAGGCTTTCGAATACTGGCCAAGGCTCTTGCCACCCCCATAGTGCCTTTTTTAGGCAAGGCTCAAAATACAAACCCACCTCCATAAACAACACAAGTCACCAGAAACTGAGGGTAATGCTACTCAATGCCAGAAGTCTAAACCTCAAAATGCATGCAGTCGAGGCACTCCTTAGCATGGAGAAAATCGATATCTGTGCAGTAACAGAAACCTGGTTCAAGGCTCCAGAGAGCACCTCAGCACTACCAGGCTACAACTCATACCATACCTTTTGGCCCCAGAACCCAGACTGAAATACAAAAGGAGGGGGTGTATCCATTTTCATAAAGGATACCCACATCTCCGGGTTAGTAGCACAGCATGAGGCCTCGGAGACCATCCATGTGCAACTAACAGTGGGCAAAGCTGCTTTTCAGATCGTAGCTTGCTACAGATCCACCTACCTTATCTCAGGACCCCCACTCAGCATTTCTGAGAACATTGGAAAATATAAAGGTCCTACCTAACACAATGATATTGGGAGATTTCAACTACCCAAACATCGACTGGGATAACTACTCAAGTACAAACTCCTTTGCCCAACGCTTCCTAGAGTTTATAAACTCAAACGTCTTGGAACAGCTGGTCACCACACCCACAAGAGGTGACAACATATTGGACCTGATCATCACCTATATGGGGGATCAGTGCTCCACACCAGAGGTACACCCCTTGCTGGTAAGATCAGATCATAAACTAATCACACTGGACATCCACATCCCAACCCTACCCCCAGTCTAGGAAACCACTATGAAAAACTTTTCAAAAGCCAACTTCACACTTCTCAAGACCGAGGTGGAAAGTTTCAAAGCCCCTTGCTAAAGGATAATGCTGCCCAAACCACAGAATCCTTTACAAATGCATTCTATGAGCATCTACAGGAATGCATGGATCAAGCCATCCCAAGTAAAACCAAGACTCACTCCTCCAAAAAGAGGAAACCAGTCTGGTGGTCCCCAGCCATAAATAAGCTATACAACAGAAGGAGGAAACTATTTCATTATGGAGCAAAATCCCAAAAAGGAAAGGCATCACTGATCAATATTAGCAAGAAGCTATGAGCCCTCATAAAATCATCTAAGGCCAGTTTTGAAAGAATAATTGCCAAAGACTCTAAAGATAATCACAAAGCCTTCTTTAGCTATGTCAAGAATCTAGGTGGCAACTCTCAGATGTGCTCTGAGCTAGTGAACAATGGCAAAAAATACACTGAACCAACTGACATTGCCAACATCCTGGCAGACAGGTTCAGTGCAAACTTCACCCCCCCTCACCCCCAAAAGGGCCCGTGTCCATCCCAGAAGAATGCAGAGCCCCAGACATCACAGACACGCAGGTAAAAATAGCACTCTCCAAAGCTAAAAACGCAGCATCAATGGGACCGGATGGTATCCCAGGCTGAGTCTTACACGAGCTCCAAAATTAACTAAACCCTCACCTAAATTCACTGTTCAAACTCAGCCTTACCACAGGCTATGTACCCAAAGAATGGCGTACAGCAACAGTCATCCTGCTCCACAAAGGTGGTGCCACAACAGAACCTGGGAACTATCGCCCTATAAGCCTGACTAGCCTGGTCTGCAAAGCTATGGAGCGAATCATCATGGAACTCATAAACAGAGACATTGGGAACCTCCAGACACTGGACCATACCCAATTCGGCTTTGTTAAAGGCAGAACCTGCCTCCTAAACCTAGTTGACTTCTTTGAAACAGTCACAAAGGCCATAGATGAGGGAAAGGTAGTCCACACAGCCTACCTGGACCTCGCTAAGGCCTTCGACACCATTCCCCACTCTGGCATCATAGATAAGCTCACCAGCTTGAACATTAACCCCTATGTCACGAGATGGGTTGCAAACTGGCTCACGGATAGAACACATATGGTCAGAGTTGCGGGTGCCATGCCCGACTCTAAACCAGTTACAAGTGGCATCCCACAGGGCTCGGACCTGGGACCCCTCCTGTTTGGTATATACTTCTCTGAGGTACAGGCAAGCATGGAGGATTATGGCTGACCAAGATCACAGATGACTGCAAACTGGGGGCCATAATTGACTCTCCGGCTGACACAGACATCCTCCAGAAGGGTCTCACAGAGACAGATACCTGGTGTCAGAACCATGGCCTAAAGCTAAATGCCAAAAAATGCATAGTTATCCCCTTTGGGAAAAACAAAGTGCCCATGAATTATCACATAGGTGGAAATCTACTAAGTACGGAAGATGTAATTAGGGACCTGGGGACTCAGGTAGATAGCAACCTCTCCTTTGATATTCACATTGCCAAAGTGGTTAGAAATTCCTTCTATGTAGCCCACCTCATCATGAAAGGGTTCACATCTAGATCAAGAGAGGTCATTGTGCCCCTCTACTCATCACTCATTAGGCCCATAATAGAGTACAATGCCACATTTGGAATGTACCTAACTTGACACCTGCAACAGCTGGAATGACCACAGAAGTACCTCACAAAGAGGATCATGGGCCTCAAACAGATGCCATATGCAGCTCGACTAAAGAAACTCCAGCTCTACTCGGTTGCTTACTACCTGCTCAGAGGTGATCTCTGCCTGATGTAAAAGGCCATGTCCAACCCAGAATTAATGGACAAACTCCACCTCAAAAAAAAAGAAATCTCTTACAGCCACACACTCCAGTGAATTAAACCTCAGCACAACAATAAACAGGACATGCTGGAGGGATAGATTCCTGTCCCAGAGACTTCCCTTGCTCTGGAATAGAATCCCAGTTTATTTTAGGTAAAGCCCCTCACTGACTCTCTTCAAGAGAAATCTTGACGAGTGGATGGGAAATCTTAAATTTACCCCTGGGATCACTTCAATGGCCCTGCTAGACAGAGGCCCAGGAAACTAATTCAAAAGGAAGGCGAAAGCCAACGCATTCTGGCTAGGCTTATAAATGCCCTTGGGCAGATAGCCTAGTACCTACCTATGAACCTACATATGAACCTATGAATTACAATGTAGTACAACTATAGTTTATGTAGTATGAGTGAATATAAAATGCTTAGCACTCCCATAATGACTGAGATTTACGGCTAGGAAAGATATCAAGAGGCTATAAGCAGTGATGTTGCAGAAGCTGCAGAATGTAAGAGGAAATGCAGGGAAGAATATGAGAAAGAAGATGTAAGAAGTTGTAAGTGAGAACAGTAGAGGTAAGAAGGGTGGGAGTAATACAGATGGAGGTCACGAGAGAAGGCTGTTACTAGCAATGGGTAAAGAGATCCAGATTGTGAAGAAATGCTAGTCTACTTGAGACAGATGTATAGAAAAATATGATTACAAAGGAGAACAAGGGGAATGGTAGGAAGGCACTAAGATCTAGGTAATGGCCAGAGGAGGCATAGTGCAGTTACAGATCCATTTGGAGTGAGGGTGTGTGCGTAGGGCGGTTTTGAAAGAGGCAGTGCACTGTGTTGTGCAAATGGCTGGAGGAAGGCTGTTCCAGGTTTTAGCTATTACCCAGGGGTATAGTATTTGACCTGCGGGTAGTTTAAGTTTCTGAATTTGGAGGAGGTGTTGGCTTTCTGATCTTAGGGACCTACTGGGATTATAATGGGAGAAAAAGGACTTTAGGGCAGGGCAATCTTGTGGTTTAGTAAGTAATTTGTGCATGATAGTTAACTGGAGATGAGTAAGATAGTGGGGGAATTCAAGCCAATTTAATGTTTTTAGACGTACGCAGTGGTGAGTGGAGTGGTGGTTATTTGTTGCAAATTTGGCTGTCTTGTTGTAGCATATTTCCAGTTTTGTTTTGAGGGAGGATTGGAAGTTGGTTAGTAATGGGGTACCATAGACTAGAGAAGGAAGTAGATAAGTGGAAGCAGCAAGTACTTGTTTTGTGGGAGGGAGAGGAAATGGTTATGTCTGTAGAGTAGTCCCAGTTTTTTGTGAGTCTTGCTGATGTTTTTTTCTAAATGTAGGTCAAATTTTAGGTTTTCGTCACTATAACACCTAACAGTTTGGTTTGGGAACTAATTAAATTTCTGTGTTGTTCATAGAGAATATATGGAATTCAGATTTGTTAATGGGAGAGTTTTTCTTTGGGGTGAATATTATGAGCTTGGTTTTATTTGGCTTTAAAGACTGTGGAGCCACGCCTCTAAGGCGGTAAATGCAAACTGAGTAAGTTGCTGTAGTTGAGTTGAGTTTTCAGCAGAGCAGATTATAGTAGTCATCTGCATACTGAACAAGAGACCCTTGTTGAAATGACAGGTGGAGATAGTTGATAAAAATATTAAACAGTTGGGCGTTTTAATATGGAGCCTTGGTGGACACCATTGGGGTTATGAAAACATGGGGATATAGAGTGCTGCCATTTTACAGCATGTTCTCTATCAGATGGGTAGCTATTGAACCAGCTGAGAGATGGAGTAGATAGTCCAATGTTAGACAGCTGGGAAAGGAGGAGTGTGTGAGACACAGAATCAGAGGTTTTAGATAAATCCAGAAATAAAGTGGAGACAATCTTCCCTGAGTCACGGGCCTTATTAACTAGGTCCATAAAGGGTATTAGTGCAGGTGAAGTACTATGGTCAGGTCTGCAACCATGCTCTGTTTGAGAAAGAATTTGATTTTTGAGAAGGAATTGTAGAAGCTGGGTGTGTACACATTTTTCCTGGGGTTTGGAGATGGGGGAATAGAATAGCTATAGGGCGGAAGTTGGAAATATCTACTGAGGTACCCCTTTGTGGAGAGGTAGTATGTTTGCTTTTTAACAGAGGTTGGGGAAATAGGATTCTTGGATGGATCAATTTATGAGAATGAAAATGGCGTAAGAAACAGCATCTGCAGTGATTTTTAGGTATTCTGGGGATATGCCATTTGCTGCTTTTGAGATGGGCTTTATTTTCAGAAGAAGGTTTTATGGTTGTTGTAGGGACAGTAGAGAGTGTGAATTCTGGCAAGGAATTGGATTTAGCTAAGTTTGTATGGGTGGATAAGGGGGTATGATTACAGGGAGTAGTTTGGCCTAATGTTTTTGTAGAGAGAGGAGGCTGGGGCTGTGTATGCTGACAGAATGGAGTATTACTTGGGAAGTTAGTTGTGGTGAGAGGTTCAGAGAATGTGATATTAGCTATAGAGTCTAGGAAGTAGGAGCTGAAGATGCTTGCCATTTGATCTGATGTTTGTCTGGGTCGGGGCAAGGGTTACTTTTTGTGCCAGGGTTCAGCAGAATGTTAATGGGGGACCAGAATAGCTTTGGGTTGTTTTTGTGTTTTTTTTTTTTGAAGATTCAAGTAGTATTCTTTTTTATCTGGTTATGAAGTTGCTTGCACTTTAATAACTCTAAGTTATTCTTGTGTTTATACCATAGTTTTGCGATTTTGTACCCAGTTATCATTATTTCCTTAGTAGATTTAGTTAGCCAAGGGACATGATTGGTTCATATTCTTTTAGTTCAGGTGGGTGCTAGGCTGTCTGATATTTTTAAAAAGGTAGTGATAAAGCAGTGCAGGACATCGTCTAGGGAAAGAGTTTTTAGGTTATTCCAATTTATGCCTTTTAGGATATTGTTGAATGTGTGGGGGTTGAATTTGGCTAGGTTCCTGAGATGTCTGAAGTGATGTTTGTTTTTTGTGAAAGGGGGATAGGCCTGGGTAACGAAGGTAAGAAGGTTATCATTACAGAGTTAGGGAGCTACTTGCTGATGAGATTTTTGTTGGGTCTGAGACTAGGATCCAGTCTAAGATGGTTCCTTATTGGTTCTATTATTATATCTAGTGGTGGTGGAGATTAGTTTGGTATAGTGAAAAAGGTCAATATTGGTGGATGGAGTTTTTGAGGAAATATTAGACCAATTAATGTTCACATTGCTTAGGATTATAGTTTTGCTTTCAATGGTGTGGGAAGTCCAGGATAATACTTCTTCTACAGCAGGTATGTTCTTACCTGGGGGAATGTACAGGACTACGATACAGAGATTTTTAGAGTTGTTGACTTTTATGAAGGAGACCATGATGTCAGCATTTAGGTATTGTGGGATGTGACTGGTAAATAGGAGTATGTTAAGAGTATTAGGGAATAGAATGGCACTGCCACTGCCTTTCTTTTTGATTCTATCAACCCTTATTACACTGTAGATGGGAGGGAGAAATTCTGAGTCTTCCATATTAGGCTTTAACCATGTCTCGACAGTAGCTAGGATGTCTGTTTTATTATGAGCTAACCAGGCATGCAGGTCAGAGGTTTTATTGCAGATACATTGAAGGTTTATGGTAGTTATGCATAGTGATTTTAAGCATTTTGTGGGATTTGTTGCGATAGGGGAATTGGTGGTAGAAGGTTCAGGATTGGGATGGATGTCACCACATTGGACTAATGTCAAGAAAGTAAATGAAAGTCAATGAGTAAAGGTGGGTAGTTTGGAGCTGATAAACTGCAATATAAGGGAGTAGGTATAGCCTGAAATTGTGAATAAAGTAGTTTGTGGGGAGGATGTGTATTTTAGAGCAGAGTAGTACAGTTATATAAAAGAGGCTGGGATTTATTTCTGAGTAGCTATCAGGTGGGATGTATAGGGAACTAGTTGACGAATTGGTTTGGTGAATACTAATCTGGGGTTGACTGATGGGAATTGTATTAGAAGTGCTAGTAATAGCATAGTATGGGATAAGAACAGTATGTGTGAAATGGAGGGAGCCATGTTGATCGGTGATTGGTGAGGATGGTGTTAAGTGGAAGGAAGTAGAGACCAGGAAGTGGGCAAATATTACTGGTTAGTTGTTGAAGGTGTGGCTAGGGGGATATAAACTTAAAGAAAGTGGGGTTGGGTGGGAATAGAGGTAGGATAGGGGAGCAGAGTGAATTCTAGTGTACTGAGGGTGAATGGAGTGGGATTCACCCCTGGTCAGAGTTTCTGTCGAGAAACAATCAGTAAGTTTGAAGCAGCCTGGATGGCTGACGTCTAGTGCATAGAGAAAAGGCTAGGAGAAGAGTTTCAGTAGTACAAAGACTACATGGATTACATTCAGATAAACAAGGGGAACTGTGTAAGCATAAGGGAGCAAAGTAGGAGGTAGGCTGTGCATGACTGAGCCAACATATAGATAGGCCATTTCAATAAGTTCAGAGATAATTTGAAACCTGATTAGGTAATCTTGAGAACAGGGGTTCAGGAGGAGAAAGTTGGGGTAGGATATGGGCAACCATTTGTCCTGGTGGTATGCGAGTAGCCATTACATAAATATACAGCATAGTATTATAGTGTTAATTAAGATTTGAGATTTGAACATACTATAGGTTGGTTGACTGGTTTGTGAGATGTAAACTCTTAAGTACTGGATAGTTTCTTTCCTCCACAGGTAGTTCAGCAGGGATGGTAAAAAGAGCACAGGGCAGTTGTAAAGGAAATTGATCCCATAAAAAGAGAGATAACGGAAAAGTTAGCTAAGAAGAAAAAAAGTTTATTGAGTTGAGAAGTTACATATGGATGTAAGAGGACAAGGAAGGCAGAGCTGATAGTAAGGTAAGAGTGAAATGAATAGAAAGCAGTAGAAGCTAAACAGTTGGGGTTGAGAAGAGATAGTTAAGTAAAATTTTAAGTGTTAGGTTTAGATAGATAGAATATTGATACACAGATTTAGTGTAGACAATACTGAGTGCCAAGTAACAAACATAAGTTCTAAAGGTAACAAGTGACTAATCAGTTAAGGCAAAATGTTACAGTACTAGCAATCCACTGCTACCTACACTTTCACAATGCTTTTCTATTCATGTTTCTCAGGAGCTGTAACTACGCAATTAAATAAACAAAAATACAACCAACCTTTAGCCAAGATTTCCATATGTCCAGATGTACTGCATCACTCCTGCAGCTTGGTACAAATGTAAGTCTTTTGGATGCACTTCTTTCATTTTTGGTCAGTGTTTTAACATAGTGGTTCCATATAAGTGGAGCATCTAGTGTTGTAACTGTGGCTGATTCCTTCTTCTGAGCCTGGGACCTGGGTTGTAGTCAGGGTTGCAGTCGGGATTGGCCAGGTATTGCATTTCCCTCACTCCTGTCCACTGATTGGTTCTCTTGCCTCTCTGGGAGTTCATGGATAGGATCTAAGATCTTTGGAAATCCTCCTGTGCTTTCTGGAATCTTGGTGGGTTGTAGTAATATTCCTCACTGTGGCTGTGATAGGGGGACCCTTGTAAGATGGACCAGCCCTGGGACTCTGGAGGTGGTTGTGGTTCTAGTACTGGTATTGGTTCTGGTATTGGTGTGATGGTTGGTGTCTGTGCTATCAATATTGGTCTTCCTGAAGAAACTGATCTCTATGAATGTGCTGCTGTTCCTAGCAGTCGGATTGTCTGTGGTCCCGGTTGTCCTGGTGGTTCTGTAATTCATCCTGTAGAGTACTCTTTCAGTTCTGGTCTCCCTTTTGGCTCATGTTCCTGTTCTGATCCATCTGTGATGTCATAGGTTTATGAGGAGTGGTGATAGCCAGAGGGGATTGGGATGGCAGGAATTCAGATGGTGGGGGGTACCATTCAGGTGGTCCAGCATTATGCCCCTGTTTGGTTTTGTGCAATGATCTCCCCTGGGAAAATCCCACCTGAGGTCTTCTAGCCTGGTTATCATTTATCCAGTATCCCCTGTTATATCTAAAACCTTGCCTGTTGTTGGTTCTTTTGCTGTTATTAATATTATTACTATTAAAATTATTGTACCTCCTTGAACGTCTTCCAGGGCCCTCTTTATCCAGTTTATCTTGTTTCATTTTACTACTTTCTTTCTTTCTTTAACGGACTGCTCACATCCTTTAACTCTTTTTTTAAGCAGCTCAGATTTAGCATCTAGGTCACCGTGATTCTTGTTCTCAAATGCTGTTTTTAAAATTGTGATATCAGTTTTCATAGCTTCCTTCACACTAAGGTTGTTCCTTAATAGCAGATGAATAAGCTCGTAGCTGGCATCCTCTAAAATATCTTCCCATTCCTTAGAAAGGGAATCATCCATAATTTTCCACATTGGTCGTTTGTTCAATCTGAGTCTCCTGGGTAGTAGACTCATATATGCTTTGTTGGAAATAAATTTGTTCCTAGTAGAAACCCTGTATGCATTTCAGTTGCTTTTCTAGTTTAAAAAAAGTCTCTGAATTCACACTTTCTGGGCTCTGTTTTCCTCTCCGTTTTCTGTACCAGTTTGTGTCTGATCTGCATCTTTTTCATTCCAGGAAGGCGCAGTTAGTAAATCTAGTAGTCTGTTGTTATCTGTTGTTAAAACGCTGGAATTTCGCACCAAATACAGGATCCTTTTATGGAAGAAAAATTTTGGTCTCAGTAAGTAAGTGCCAAACAAGAAACAAGCAATCTCAGTGGCATCCCTTAAGTCTCATAGTGGGTCCAAACCAAAACTGTAAGAAACTTCTCTGTGTGGAACTTTTTCAAATCCTGTATGTCTAGATAGTCACTATATATTATAAATCAGGAAAAAAAATCAGAAAATGGAAGTAGAAGTAGCGAACTTAAAAACGTCGTAAATAAAAAAATAAAAACTTATTTTGAAATATCTAGGCAAGACTATAAATAAACGTAAGCATAGCATTTCGTATTACCTGGCAGAAATCTCCTCTGGTTGTAAAGCAATGCACTAGCGAAACTCCTTTTTCTGCATAGAGGGCACACAGATTTTAAGTTTCAGATACTGGATCGCATAGACATGGTGCATCTTGACGGTGATATCCTCAATGTACTAGAAAAATGTGAACTCCTATCGCAGTTAAAGCTGCACTCTTTCAGAAAGCCTGGAATAAATTACCACTGTTCACTTAAAAGTGTACTCTGAAAATTATCACATTCTTTCCAGGACTTATTTTATTTTGATTTATTTTTCCGCTATCCTTATTTAAGTTTTGATTTTAGTGTTATTTTACATGGAGTGTTCACTACCTTTATAAGGACACAATTTTTTTACTGTCCCACACTGGCTAGCACTAAGTTGATGTACTTTTAACTTACTCATTAAATGTACATATAGGGTTGTATTCTTGTTTTAATTTTGGTTTACTTTTTAATATGCACATTGGTTAGTTTTAGTAAGATTTTCGTAGTTATATATTTTTAGGGTTCTTGTACACAGACTTGAAGAAATCTAGAGGAAAGAAAGTGATCTTTGTTAACAATAATTTATGGACATAGATTATGTTTTGAACAATGAATTCCTCCGGATGCCAAAAGTTACTTTTTTATTGCAAAATGGTCTAATCTTTAAATATTTCCAACCATGTATTATAATGTCTTTGATAAATTCTCAGATTTTGTTTAATAATAATCTGTTTAATAAGAAGTACAACATCATTATCAGTTTTATTAACTTTATTTAAAGTGCATAAGGTTTACATTATTAGGACATATAGTAAGGCAGTACCAACTTGAATATCACCCTGATAAGGATGGGGGAAGGGATATGAATTTGTTAACATGTACACCATTACACTTTGTTTCATAACTAAATAAACCACTCCCACACCTGATAACAGGTATATTAGACAGAAAGTTTAGGATGAAACTGTCATTCTGTTTATTTTTTGTTTTGTTTGGATCGCTTGTCTGTGTCCTTAAATGATTTTTGACCCTGTTTGGATTACTTCTAAAAACCTAATAAAGTTAATAATTCTGTATAATATTAATAATATATATTTTTTTATTTTTTGGTTTAGGATGTTTTTAAGTTCGCTACTTCTATTACCATTTCTGATTTTTTTGCTTTTTAATATATAGTAATTAACTAGACAAACAGGAATTGAAAACTTCTTACACTGTTTTATTTAAGAACGACCCTAACACAATTTTCTCCTCTCTATTCACCCAAGGATTACACTAAATGTACATATAGTCTACAGTTTGTGGTAACCTTTATGAATCTCCCTCAATATTCAAGCTGCAAGAAAGTTAGTAGGCAAACTAACAGTAGGAGGAAGAAGGTGGGAGTTATGCTTGTATTGTCTATTCACTCAGATCGGTGTACACTTTGTGTAGGCATTCAAGAATCTGGCCCTAAGTCTTTCTGAATCCCAGAGATCATGTATAGTTTTAGTTTTTTTAGCTAAACTGGGGCTGTGAATGGGTTTTGCTGTAAGATTTCTAATTGGTTTGAGAGTTTATCAAACGTTTATCATATATACACAGAATGAGGACAAATGTGATGATGTACACAGGGTTTAATGAAATTAAAATATATATATATATATATATATATATATATATATATATATATATATATATATGTTGTTGTGTCTTTCGGCTTTTCCCGGTTAGGGGTCGCCACAGCGGAACTCCGGTCCGCTAATGATTGGCAGTAGATTTTCACGTACTGAGTTGCCGGCCCTGACATACAACCTTCAACGAAGGTATGCCCATTCACGCATGTCTACACACAGAAGACGCTCTAGCTGAGAATCAAACAGGACAACGTCTTACTGTGAGGCGACAATGCTACCGCAGCACCAGCACCTCAGTCTATATATTATATATCAGGAAACAGGACACATGGATTTATTCATCCTGATTTCTATGTGTGCCATTCAGTTAAAAAATACATAAATAAGCAAATGTGTCAGGTGAGCAAATAAGGTAACCATCACTGGAATCCTACTCCTTCAAAAAGCATCTCTTCCCTTCACATCATTTCACTCCTTTCCCTTCAGTCTTTTATTTACATGTTTATTTAAATGTGCTTATTTAAATTCTTTATTTTTAATGTGTGCCCATTCTTTGGCAAACCATGCATACAATCTTGTATTTTAAAATTAGATATCAAGGAGTTTGTGTATGTTTACCTGTAAACTCACCTTTACAGTTGCTTTCGGTGCTTACATTTCCTTATACCTCCATACTATGTTGTCAGAAGCAGAATGATGAGTTCTTGGCACTTCATTTGTTTTACAGTCAGCATATTAAATTATATTTCGATTAAACACATATGTGTCAACTGAGTGTTTTTCCATAATGGAAATCAAATAAATAATTAAAAAAAATATTTTATTTCGTCAGCACAATGTCTCCATGCTTCTAGCATACACGCAATAACATTACTTAATGGCAAGCTTCTGTCCTAGACAAAATGCCTGAGCTTCTTTGTAAAACAGACACAATGCCCTCTTTTATGTCAGGGTACTCTGGCAAGTCACAGCACTTGCTTCACTGCATTACATCATCTAGTCTAACAGCTGCCTTTTTCTCTCAACTTCTGCAAGCTAAAGTATCTGTTAGTAGCACTATTCCCTATGGCTCTGTGTGCATAACTCCAGCTACTAGAAGCAAAAACAAACTTCTTACAGTTGCATTTTACATGACAAATACACAGGAAGGAATTTCCAGCCTTGGCATCTAGCACTATTTTTTTGTAGCCAGTGCTGCTGTGAATGGCAACTACAGGAGGGGTGTTTTTTTACTCTGTAGTTGATTGTAACCACTAGAACTTTGTCTTTTCCTACTTGCAAAAGGAAAGCCATGAACTATGCATAAGAAAGAGACCTATTTACGGTAAAGTTTAGCTGAATGTTATTAGCTGTACTATTCGCAAGCATACCTCTCAAGTGTAGCTCATTACGAGGATCGTTCCTCATCTAGAGTCTTAAAGGGTTCATGTTCCTTGAAATTCCACAGTGAAAGCATCTGTCAGACATTCAGTGTTGCAAATCTTTTTAACTGATATCCACGATAAAGAGAACTGAATCATATTATCAAAGGAACGTTTTATAAGTACAAAATAGCACATTTTAACCATCCTATGAGCTTCCTAGATGAAGTTGTTAGTAAGCCATTATTAAGTGTTCCATATTTTGCCTGTTTGTTCTACATTGTAAGAGGAAATGTTCCTCATTTATAGGTTCATAGGTTAGTACTAGACTAACTGCCCTTGTGAGCCATTTTAAGCCTGGCCAATTAACCCTTGTGAGACGCAAACCCTGCACTTTGTGTTTGTAAGGCAAACACCTTAACCATTAGGCCACCCCCCAACCCAGTTTCAGAGATGGAAGGCTGAGAGGTATGTCTGCAAGAAAAGGATTAGAGTAATCATTGCTTTATATTATTACCTTTTACCTGTTGTAATACATAAAGTTAGCTCTAATAATTTTCTTCAGGTTGTGATTACCTTTCAGATGATGTCATCCAGGAAGTTAACACTTAATGCTTTTTGCCAGGTATCAGGTTTCAATAAGAGACAGATTCTTACAAGCAAAACAACATTCATCACTACCAGTATGAAAAGCAGGCAATATTTCAGGCTGACAAACACAAGGATGGTTTAATCACAACAAAGCACGTAATCCCCAGCAATATCCATGGCTTGAAAAAATACATCCCTATGCCATATTTGTACTGTAAATAGCATGCCTCATTTGAAATGCAGGCTACGTCTTTTGAAAATATAAACAATTGTTTTGCAACTCTAGCTTTTAGGTTGCTTTGTCTCTCCTTCCTAGTGCACTTCATAATGAATATACATTTTTCTTTTTGCTCAGTGGTACATGGGTTACCTTAGAAATTGGATGTATTCAGTCTCTCTCCACTTACCATAAACCACTAGTGCATCAGTCTAGCAATGATACAGATTTAACTTCCCAAATTCTGAGAAAAAGCAACCAAAAAGTGAGATTAGCAATAGTAATGTTCTGTGTTTGCACAGTGCTTTGTAGGCCTAGCAAGATGTAGGGTTATGTTATCACAGCAAAACATGCTGCATAGGTCTGGCCTTCTCTGATGCAACAATGTCACTATTCAGTAACAGTAGTATTACAATTCCCTAACCACCAGGGAATTCAATGCAGCCAAGCAGACCTGCCAAGCACTCTGCTGTAATATTAGCTGCAGAAATTCGATACCTGCAAAACTGTTCAATGAAGAGAATTGTGATTTGGGGTTATTCTACGCCACCTAGCCAGAAGTAACACTGTAATATATCTAAAAACTGAAATGTCACACTGCGATATTGGCCTCCATACTGAGGCCCTTCTCAGTATGGAGAACATCGATGTCTGTGCTGTGACAGAAACCTGGTTCAAGGCTCCTGAGAGCACCCCAGCACTATCAGGTTTCACCTCATATCATGCGTTCCGGCCCCAAAATCCGGACAACACCAAGAAAGGAGGGGGGGTGTCCATATTCATAAAGGACACCCACACCTCAAGGTTGGTGGCAACGCACGATGCATCGGAGACCATCCAGGTGCAATTAAGCATAGGCAAGACTGCTCTGCAATTTGTAGCATGTTACAGGCCACCCTCTCAAACTCAGGAACCTCACATGGCCTTCCTGAAAACAATGGAGGGGATAAATGTATCTCCAAACACCATCATACTAGGTGACTTCAACTACCCTAATATAGACTGGGAACACTACTCAAGTCCAAACACTCTAGCCCAAAGGTTCCTGGAGTTCATAAACTCAAATGCCATGGAACAACTAGTCACCATCCCCACAAGAGGAGAAAACATACTTGATCTCATCATCACGAACACGGGATCACAATGTTCAACACCGGAAGTATAGCCCTCACTGGTGAGATCAGATCATAAACTAATCTCGCTGGAGGTCCTCATCCCGCCCCCACCTGAAATAAAAAAGACCACAGTGAAAAACTTCTCAAAAGCCGACTTCACACTTCTAAAAACTAGTGTGGTCTCCTTTAAGGCCCCTGAGCCAGTGGTAAACATTACTCAAACCGCTGAATCACTTACAAATGCCTTCTACCAGCACCTACAGGACTGCATGGATCAGGCAATCCCAAACAAAACTAAGACTCTTTGTACCAAAGGCAAGCGTCCAGTCTGGTGGACCCCAGCCATAAACAAGCTCTACAACAAAAGGAGGAAGCTACTACAAGATAGAGCAAAATCCTTGAAAGGTAAGACACCTTTGATCATTATAAGTAAAAACTAAGAGCTCTCATAAAATCATCCAAGGCAAATTTTGAGAGAAAAATCGCCAAGGACTCAAAAGACAATCATAAGGCCTTCTTTAGCTATGTTAGAAACCTAGGAGGAAACTCCCAGATATGCTCAGAATTAGTTCAAAATGATGTGAAGATTACTGAACCTACACACATTGCCAACATACTGGCTGACAGGTTCAGTGCAAACTTCTCCTCTCCCCAAAAGGAGAGATATCTATACCAGAGGATTGTAGCCCCCAAAACATCTCCAACGCCCAGGTGAGAACTGCTCTCTCCAAAGCAAAAAACACAGCATCCATGGGACCAGATGGTGTCCCCGGCTGTGTGCTCCACGAACTCAATGAGGAATTAAACCCGCAGTTAGGACAGCTGTTTAATCTTAGCCTCACCTCAGGATACATACCCAAGGAGTGGCACACGGCGACTGTGGTCCCACTTCACAAGGGCGGTGCCTCCACCGACCCTGGAAATTACCATCCCATTAGCTTGACAAGCCTTATCTGCAAAGCCATGGAGAGGATCATAATGGAACTCATAAATAAAGACATATGGAACTTGCAGACTTTGGATCCAACCCAGTTTGGCTTTGTCAAAGGCAGATCATGCCTTTTAAACTTGGTTGACTTTTTCGAGACAGTCACCAAGGCCATTGATGAGGGAAAGGCAGTCCATACAGCCTACCTTGACCTGGCAAAGGCTTTCGACACAATACCCCACTCAGGTATCATCGAAAAACTCATCAGCTTGAATGTAAACCCATACATCACAAGATGGGTTGCAAACTGGCTAAGTGACAGAACCCACGGGGTCAGAGTTGCTGGAGCCATGTCAGACTCAAAGCCTGTCACAAGTGGTGTCCCACAGGGCTCAGTCATGGGTCCACTCTTGTTCGGCATCTACTTTTCTGAAGTACAAGCAAACACAGGAGGGTTATGGCTGACAAAGTTTGCAGATGACTGCAAACTGGGCCATAGTCGAAAACACATCTGACACAGATATCCTTCAGAAGGGCCTCACAGAAATGGATAACTGGTGCCAGAGCCATGGCCTAAAGTTAAATGCCAAGAAATGCATAGTCATACCCTTCGGGAAAAACAAGGTTACCCCTAGCTACCATATAAGTGGCAATCCACTGAGCACAGAAGAAGTCATCAGGGATCTGGGGACCCAGGTTGACAGTAGCCTTCGCTTGACACTCATGTTGCTAAAGTAGTTAGGAAAACCTTCTACATTGCCCACCTGATCATGAAGGGATTCACATCTAGATCAAGGGAGGTCATCGTCCCCTGTACTCATCACTCATTAGACCTATGATTGAGTACAATGCCCCATTCGGAATGTATCTGACCCGACACCTGCAGCAGCTGGAAAGGCCCCAAAAGTTCCTCACCAAAAGGATAAAGGGTCTCAAAAATATGTCTTATGCTGCCCGACTGAAAGAACTCCAGCTCTATTCAGTCTCATACCGCTTGCTCAGAGGTGACCTGTGCCTGACACATAAGGCCATGTCAAACCCTGATTTGATGAATATGCTTCACCTCAAAAATCTAGATCCCTCAGAACCACAAGGGCGGGAGACTTAAACCTTGACACGGTTATTAATAGAACGTGCTGGAGGGACAGATTCATCACCCAGAGACTCCCTATGCTGTGGAACAAAATCCCGGTACATGTGAGGCAGAGCACCTCGCTGGCCTTGTTCAAGAGGAATCTTGACCAATGGATGGGGGATAGCAGATATACCCCAGGGATTACTTCAGTGTCACTGCTTGACAGAGGCACAGCAAAATAATAGGCATAGTTTTATTCAAACTAAAGGGGTGGCGAAAGCCAAATAACTATGGGCTAGGCTTATAAATGCCCTTGGGCAGATAGCCTAGTATGAACCTATGAACCTATGAACCTAAAAGGTAACTCTGATTCCTAACAAGGTCATTGTCTGTTATGAGGAATTGCTTAGGTAGGGGAGTCACTGTCTGTTAAATGGCGAGATCTTCCTTCCCATGGAGGACAGACTTGACACATTCGGAGAGGTGCTGTTCTGTATAAGGGATTGTACTGTAGCTTCACTAAGAATGCCAACACACCAACTGTTCAGACTTCTTTAAGTAATCAGTTTGTGTCTTTCAGCTTTTATTTATTTTATTTATTTTTTTATTTTATTTTACATTTGTTAACCGGGCTGGTCTAACTGGATACATATCCGTTTTCAGTAGAGGCTCGAGGAGAAAAGCTCCAATACACAATAGAAGTACATATTTAAATTGCAAGATTCAAAGTATTGTTACAACAAGAGAATACAGCTTACATATGCAGGAATGAAAATTTACATAGATGTTATATAAGACTAAAGGACAGACAGGAAATTATACACAGAACATTGATTTCGTTAAAGATACTGAAAAATAGACTGAAATCAGAGATTTTCCTTATTACTAAAAGGAAAGAGAAATTTTAGAGATCTGCAATTAGGGAAATGGGCTAGGGAAGTGGACCTAGAAGTAAAGAGATATGTAGTTAGTCAGGTTCTCGACATGGGCATGTCCATTGTGTGGAGAGATATTCTTTAAGGTTAGCTTTGAAATGATAGAGCGAAGAAGTAAGTCTAAGGTTGTTTGGCAGGAGTTCCACTGCTTGCCAATGGAATTTGCATAAAGGGCATCCCCACCTGAGTTTTTGCTTTAATGGTTAGGATCTGGATGCTGTTTGATGATCGGAGACTATTGAGGTTAGTATATGGAGTTAGAATTTTGCACAGTGAGGGAGTTCTATCAGGATGGTTGATAATTTTATAAGCTTCGCGAGTTGGCTAAGTTTGAGGAGATTTGGCAGTTCCAACCAGCCAAGTCTTCGCAGATTAAGGCAATGATGGGTTCGATAAGGGGAACCTGTAATAAATCTGGCAATGTGGTTATAGGCAAGAGAGAGCATGTTAAGTTCACGTTTATTGAGAAAAGAGAGGATCGGGAAGCATAGAGGAGGGAAGAGAGGAGATGGGTACGAGCAATAGTTAATTTGGTAGTGGGAGTTAGGAAGTTTTAATTCTGTACATAGATCCTAGTTTTTGTTAACAGACTTTACTGTTTGGGTAATGTGTATGTCAAATTTGAGCTTATGATCAATAGTGACACCTAGCAGTTTGGTACTGGTGACAGGGGTTATGAGGGTCCCATTAGTGGATTTAATATGAAAGGTTGTGTTGTTAGTGTTTGGGAGTTCTTTACCTAGAGGTGAGAAGACGTTGGCGAAGAAAAGTAATAGTTTGGTTTTAGATGGGTTAAGTAGAAGTTTTAAGTCAGTGAACCATTTTTCAACTAGTGCAAAACAATGTTGTGTGGTCATTTGGAGATTCAAGAGGGAGACGTCGGAGCAGATTAAGGTGGAGTCGTCGGCGTATTGTATACAGGTGGATTTAGGGATGATTGATTGAAGGTCATTTATGAAGATGGAAAACAGAAGTGGGCCCAGTATTGAGCCCTGAGGAACGCCTATGGTATTCGGGAGCAGTCCCGATATTCTGTTTTGCCATAGGACAGCTTGTTGCCTACCAGTGAGGTAGGAATTGAACCAGTTTAGTGCTGGAGTGTCCAGACGTAGGGTTTCAAGGATGTTGAGAAGGAATTGATGATTGACCATATCAAATGCTTTTGATAGGTCCAGAAAGAGGGCAGATGATATGAGTTTGTTATTGCGATTGTTGTTGATTGAGTCAATAAAGGAAAGGAGGGCAGTAGTTGTACTATGGTGCGGACGAAAACCATGCTGGGCATTGGACAAGAGATTATTAGAGGTCAGATAGTGAAGAAGTTGTTTGTGGATGCATCTTTCCATGATTTTTGCTATGGGGGACAGGATGGCTATTGGTCTATAATTTGACATTTCCAGGGAGGTACCTCCTTTGTGAAGTGGAATGATATAGGAAGTCTTCCAGATTGAGGGAATGTTCATCTCAGTTATAGATCTGTTTATTAGGATTGATATGGGGTAGGCTATTTCATCAGATGCAATTTGTAAGAATTCCGAGGAAGGTGGTCAGGGGCTAGGGTAGTTGGTTTGAGTTTTTTTAGGAGGGAGCGTACATAGGAGGAAGAGACTGGCTTTAAATTAAAGGGGGTAGGGTTGTCACGTCGCAGTTTAGCAGCAGGTGGGGAAGTGGAGGTAAGGTGACTGGCTAAGGTTTGGATAGTCTCAGTGAAGAAGGAGTTAAAGGTGTTGGCTACTTCTTCTTGGCCTTTCTCTAAGAGTTTCTCAGGGGTTGGGGTGGAAGTTTTGCCTGGGTGCAGAAGGTTGTTAAAACCTGCCCAGAATTTCTTTGGGTTGTTCTGGTGTTTTGCTGGAGGCTGCAGAAGTATTGTTTTTGTCTTGGGTTATGGCAGTTTTCGTGGCATGTCTTAGTTGTTGAAATTTACAACGGTCTTGGGGGTTTTGTGGCTCTCCATTTTTCCCAGGCTTGGTCGCTAAGTTTGATTTTGGATTTAGTATCAGTAGTGAGCCAAGGTGCTATGCGAGTTTTGGTTCTAATTTGTCTATGTGGAGCATGTGAGTCAAGTATCTTAAGGAACGTGTCATTGAAGTGGGACACACTCTCTTCTAGTGGAAGAGTCTTTAATATGGTCCAGTTGCAGAATTTCAGGTCAGCAAGAAATAATTGAGGGACGAATTTTTTTGTTTCTGATTAATCTATATAGGGGTGTTAGAAGTAGGGCATTTGTGTTTAATGATATAAGATATTAGGTGATGGCTGAGGTCACGAGGAAAGGTGCCAGTGGTGTAGTTATTAGAGTCTCTATTAGTAAGGATCCAGTCAATTATACTTTCTTTTTGAAGTGAGTTGCCTATTCTGGTTGGGGATAGGATATTTTGGGAGAAACCATATAGGTTAATAGGTTGTGGAGTTATATGGGTAGAATAGAGAGACCAGTCAATGTTGACGTCTCCAAGAACTATGGTTTCTTGTGGGTAGTTGATGGCTAGCCAGCTCAGGGATTGCTCCAGGTTTTCTGTGTTCTTCCCTGGCGGGATCGGTTAGGGATCGCCACAGCGGAACTCCGGTCCGCTAATGATTGGTAGTTGATTTTTATGTGCCGAGTTACCAGCCCTGATGCACAACCTTCAACGAAGGTACACCCATTCACGCATGTCTCCACGCAGAAGATGCTCTAGCTGAGAATCGAAATGGACAGCGTCTTACTGTGAGGCGACAACGCTACCGCAGCACCACAAAATGGCAGAATCTTGAGTATAGTCCCATCACAAATTTTACATAATTAAAAAGCCCACATTCATATTAATTCAACTGTCTGTAAGGTTTAATGGATTTTCACAGCCATTATTTTCTTTGTTACATAAAAACTTCTGAAGAAAGACAGACAGTGGATTTTGTATATTAATTTAACTGGGTAAGTGAAATGGTGTGCGTCTATCCTTCCACTATACCTCTCAACTATCTAGATTTTTGCCTCATGTTTTTAGTCTTTTTTTCAAATAAATATAGTTTTCTGGAAAATCACTGTCAAATCATTGACAAATGAAGTAAAAAAATCTTCTTCTTCTTGCTTTTCCCAGTTAGGGGGCGCCACAGCATATCACCTGTCCGCTCATGATTGGCAGTGGAGTTTTACGGTGTCAAGTTGCCAGCCCAGCGTCTAACCTTCTACAGAAGGCACACACACACACACACACACACACACACACACACACACACACACACACACACACACACCTTGTGCCAATTTAGAGTGTCCAATCCACCTACAGCATGTCTTTGGGATGTGGGAGAAAACTGATCACCTGGTGGAAACCCATGCGACCACAGGGAGAACATGCAGACTCCGCACAGAAGGCACCCCAGCCAAGGATAGAACCGAAGAATCTCTTGCTGTGAGGTGGTAACGCTAACCGCTGCACCACCATGGCCGCCCAAATGAAGTCAGAAAATAATGACAGAAATTTGAGTTTTGACTTCATATCCTTTATAAAAACCATACTAGTGCAAAACCAATTATTCTACCAACTTTCTAAGTTTATATGAGCAATATTTAAAAACTGTCTCTATTTTTGGGGCTTTATCACCCCATTATTTATGACTTTGTCCAGATTTCTTGCTCTACGAGGTTGACAGGTATGGAAATAAAGTTAGCATAAATTAAATGGTTGGGTATATATGTATGTGGTTTTCCTCAACTGTTGAAATACTAGAATGTGACATTTAATGAAAATTAATTAATCTTTCATTTGTTTTACTTAGTTACTGTTAACCAGGAATGTCTTAAAGTGGCCTAATTTTAGATGTGAACTACAGGCCTTTAATCAATTAAGGCCCATGATTATGTCTTACAGTCTTCAAGTGCTGATTCGAAGCCCCTTTGAGTAAGAGCAGGAAGGCATTTTTTATACACTATAAGAGATAAACCCTTATAGAACAATCCTGAATAGGCTAACAAGTTTCACTCTGCCCATTAATCCCATGTGATTATAAAAATAGCACCAGTGCTGACAAAGATGTGTCCTGTCTATGTAAAATATAAAATGAGTGCAAATAATGAAAGCAGTGTGGTAGACAAAACGAGATCTATGAGTACAATGCTCTTACTATTTGTTTTGAGTCAAAATAAGCAAAAAGAGCTGAGAAGGAAGTTGAAGGTACAAGCATTGCCAAATCACCTTTTATTGAGCTGCAATGCGTGTCACGCATGTTATGCGGATGAAGTTATTAAACAATACACTTACCCTTGCTTCTGGCAGATTAAGAGGGAGAACACAGCTTGTCATTGTTGTTTACAATAAACCCTGCCTTATTAAGTACGACAGACGTACACGTCAGGTCTTTGCCAGTTTGTACTCTCATCTACAGCATGACAACTCTAGAAAACAACGCTTTCAGTAACTTAGTCCATGTGTCTCAGAAAACGCTGACTAAAGTTATTACATGTGCCAGCAGCTATCCATTCAAAACTACTTTTCAGGATCATACGTCAGATAAGTCTCAGTGGAAAGTCAATGGTATTTTATAAGACTGCAGGCATGAAGACCTTGCTTTGACCAGCAAATGAAAGGCAGCTTTCATAATTAGAAAAATATATCACAGATGGTGTTCTACTGTTAGCTAAAAAGGTTGTTTATCAGAGGAAGAGTTACAAATGTTCCTTATTAAATTTGTGTTCCTGTTTTAAAAAAATGCAGAACAGTACTGTAGTTGGCTGGGTTTATGGAGGCCACGACATAATTCAGACAAGATGAAAGTCAGACTGTACAAGCAAAACTACATACAGAGTAACACATCAGTAAAAATCTAAACTGTTTGGACGAAAATGCGCTAACATGCATGCCACACCCCCATGCACACACACATGACAATGATGAGGGTTTGAATCAGTTTACTAATGCCTACAGATCTCTTTGCACGTTCTCTTTCTACAACACAGCATCCATCTTCTTCATTTAAATAACATCAACTATTAAACAGCAGAAAAGTGTAACTTTTGGATACAAGTTAGCCCCCCCTCTCACAAATAATCATTATTCTTTTTTTGTTTGCATACTGTCTATCTCATTCATAACAGCGATAGCAAGTGTATAAAGCTAACAGATGTGGTATTACTACACACATTCTCAAAACTTCATGAAATACAGAAACTTGGGAACACAATCTATATTATTTCATCAGCTTTACTTGCTTAAGTTGCAGAACATACATAGATATGGTTATCTGTACATCACTACACAGACTCTGTTGTTTCTACCCTACATATATGTCACCTGCAGCAAAACTGCATTCATTCATTTCTAAGGAAATGTTACAGAACAAAGTGCTTGCTCTCCAGTAATACCTTCTCACTACATACTGCTGATACAGAATTAGGCAACTTGAGAACATATCTTTCAGAAAGATTTATAATGGTTGCTTCTTAGTGTTAAGACGATCTAAAGGAATGAAGCAATTAGAGTGGTTGGGACAAACTATAGACTGTTATATGACTAGCGATAATTAATCTGGCCAACCATCTTATTATGACTATGTCTCTATAAGCAATATATAAACAAGTGAGCTGGAAGCTAATGGGTGTGTCATTTATATCACAAGTGAGTGACAAAGGAACTTCAACAGACTATTATTTCTAAAGTGGTCACAATTTTGTAACAATGGGCTGCATAAAGAGTTGATGAAGTAATACTGGCTAATAAAAGACAGGATATTAACTAATTACATTTCTTCAAGGAAATGGCAGCTGTAACCTATCTGACAATTACTTAGCTGCCTAAGTGCTCAATGACATGGACAGGCAGTTACCTGCAGATGTTGCCTTTCTGGATTACAGTGAGGTTTCTGAGACTGTGGTCATTCCAATGATAACAAATAAAGCCAAGCATTATGCTGCAAGGCTGGGAAGTAAGAAAAGGTGTTGCAAAAAAATTAAAATAAGGAGACTTTACAATAAAAAACAAGTACGAGTGATCTGGCTTTTATTTTTTGAAGAGCACACCACATGAATTAGTACTGACAAAAAATATGATTTATTTTTATTTGATGTCTTGCTCTGGGATCTTAACATAAAGTTCTCAAATGTGTTGATGATTAAAAAATATCCTTGTTATAAATTCTGCTATTTAAGAAAATTGAATACAGTCATACCTCTCAACTATACAGATTTTTGCAGAATGTCCAGATTTTTGCCTCATATTTTTGGTGTGTTCTTCCTAAAATCATTACTTTTGTGGCAAATAGCTGAGGATTGAAGTCATTAAATAATGGGAAATATTTCAGTTTAAGACTCCACATCCTCCAGAAAATTTCCCCATGCAAAACCTATTATTCTATTAAGTTTGTAAGAGCAATATTTAAAATCTGTCTCTATTTGTCCCTCCATCATTTTAGGCTTTGTCCAGATTTTTTGCTGTAAGAGGTTGAGAGGTTTGAATACAGTTATTTTGTTTATGTTAAATAAACTGTCAAGAAAAAACATAATAGCATGTAATAAAAATAAGTATAAGATAATGCATTTGGATAACGTAATACAACTTTTATTTAAACCTTTAAGGGACAAGAGCTTTTGACAGCAGAAAAGGTCTTGATAGAACTGTATTCAGCAATATGATGTTTAATCAATACTATAAGTGCACAAAGGTGTCCAAACCACTAGGAATGACATTCTCTTCAGTTATTTCATTGACAAAGAAGAAACTATTTATTTTTATTTGTTACTTACACATTATGGCCTTCCATGAAACTTTTAGCCATTTAGCCATGACTTGCAGCAGAAGGTCAAGAGAAAAAAAAAATATATATATATATATATATATATATATATATATATATATATATATATATATATTTATTATTATTTATTTAACATTTGTTTACCGCTAGTGTCTGTTTTCAGTGGAATCCTTGGGTGAAAAGCTCCATACAGTTACAGAGAGTAATTAATAACAGTTTTGGTTATATAGTGAAAAAGAAGATAACAGGAAACATGCAATAGAAAAGTGAAAAATACAAAGCTTAAGTTCAAATATGTGGGCATGACACTTTCTTTGAATGAGCATAGGTACATTGGGTAGGAAGCATTAATCTGATGAAGTCCTATGTTATCAGGATGAAAACGCGATTGTGCATGTAGAATAGAAAAGTGTTAATGATGTATGGAGATTTTTCATCAATAAACTGAGTGGAGCTGCAACTGAGTTTCTTGTTTTGGCTTTGGGCATTCGTTTTCGAGTTCATAGGTAAATTGTATTTGCAAGGCATTTTCCCAGTAGAGACCATGTGTACAATATACACAATGAGCTTAGGTTGAACACAGTATTGCAAGGCATTTACCTAGTAAAAAACAATATATAACAGATGCCAACCTTTAAATCACATCCTTAATATTAATTTGCTTAAGGGCTTCAGTGAGTTCTGTACCTTCAATAGCAGTTCTCTCAAGAATTTCTGAAAGAAGTTTTCTTCTGTAATGCCTTTTCTGACTCACTATCACACCTTGATCAATAGGTTGCATCAAAGATTTAAGGCCAGTTGGTAAAAACATCACTTTGATATCATCAGAATATTTTCATTTTTTTTTTATTGCAACTCTTATTTTAAAGCAAAATCATGCCACTTTTTCATAAAGATAACATCAATGGCAGATGAACTGCTTTGCTGTTCGATTTATCTTAACACAGTTTCAAGAGGTTTCTTTCCTTCCAAGTGACTTATTCTTTTGCAATCATCTCCACTCAGAGCTTCTGAATTCTCTTGTTCTTCTTCTTCTGCCATTTCTCCTTGAATAACTTCAGTGATTTCATCATTTGTTAACACTTCATTCTGTAGAATGTTATCGGCTATAACCCACTGATCAATTTCCCTTTCTTCCAAGTCTTTGAATTGAGATAATTGATTAAAATTTTTAAGTAAATCAATGTTGCCATGATCTGTCAGATCTTCTTCATGCCTACCGCAGTTAACTTTTCAACATCAGGCCATAGTTTTCTCCATGACTTCATAAACGTTGATGACGGCATTTCATCAAAAGCAGACGTCAACATGTAAATAACAACTTTAATATTAATTTGCTTAAGGGCTTCAGTGAGTTCTGTTTCTTCAATAGCAGTTCTCTCAAGAATTTCTGAAAGAAGTTTTCTTCTGTAACACCTTTTTAGTCTCACTATCACACCTTGATCGATAGGTAGCATCAAAGATGTAACGCCAGGTGTTATAAACGTCACTTTGATATCATCAGAAGACAGGTCAGCAGCATGTGTTGCAGCATTGTCAAAGACAAGAATAGCCTTTAACAGTAATTTTAAATGCATCAAATGAGTCAACGTTTGGAACAAATTCAGTTGAAAACCACTCTTTAAATAAAAAATAATCCATCCAAGCTGACATCTGGGCTTTATAGTAAACTGGTAGAGCACTGAAATGTACACTTTTAAATGCTCTGGGTTTGATTGATTTACCTACAATGAAAAGGGGCAGTTTGTGACTCCCAGCAGAATTTGTACAAACAGCCACAGTGATTCTCTCTCTATTCATTTTGAAACCAGTAGCCAATGTTTCTTGTGATGTTGCTAGCATTTTAGATGGAATAAGCTTAAAATTTAAGCCTGATTCATCCAAGTTGTAGCATTTTGATCTGCTGACATTCTAACTGCAAACACCTTGATAATAAATTCCATTGAGCTTTTTCCATCGAGAAAGCCACCCTCACTGGCTAAGAATTCTTCTGTTGTTGACTTTCTCTACATTACCTTGTCCTTCAAAATTGGTCCACTCAGAGGTGTTCCTCTTTGTCGTTCTTGCATGAACCATATCCATAATGCATCGTCAATAACTTAATTTTTTGGCTTCTTCATAGTGCACCTTCTTGAGAGCACCTTTTCCAATTGTATTTGCTTACTGAAATCGTGAAGGGATTTTTTGTTTCTCTGCCAGTCATTCACTGTACTTTTTCCGACATTCAATGCAGCATATATCCAATTTACAGATTGTTCATTAATACTTTCCAACACTTCCAGTTTCATTTCAATAGTTAACATGTTTTGTTTCTGCTTGTTTGAGTTCATCATTTCACATGCACAGATAACCACTAACTGAAGCGTAAGCTCGAAAGCTTTCAAAACTATGGTTACCAGTGCTCTTATTTAACTTTAATTTACTGTACTTTCTGGATGAAGTACTATAATATTTTGTCTCTGAGTACAGTGCACTGTAACAGACAACAGAGAAGAACAACACTTTCACCTCCTCTGGGCACCTCATCATTTTAATGTTAAAATGTTAAATGCTGAAACACATACAGTGTAGTACTCAAGAGTCTGGAATTTCCCAGGAGCACCTGTTTTTACTCTAAAACACAATCTCATCCCCAACTGCTAGATTTGGCTGCTTCTCATCTTGGTATTTGCAGTAAAGAGACCTCTGTCTGGCTGCAGATGATTCAGCCAATCAGAGCACCTCTCTACCGCACCTAATCTGTATGCTAATTGCTGGCTGAAAATTATATCACTTGTTTGTGATTTTTGCGGTAAGAGGTTGAGAGGCTTGGAGGACATGAAGCCCAGACTTTTGTTTTGCATTTTTGGTCGCTCTTCTTAAAGCTTCTGTTTTTTTCGGGTCTATATTATAATGCCGACAAGTGAAAATATCGACTCTGACTTGTTCAACAGCAAAATGTCAAACTACAAGAATACCGAATGGCCAAATTACCGATTTCTTTCCAATGGAAAGAAATCGGTTGGCCAAACACCAACGCCACACAAAAATAAATATATTTAAGTGGGGGGGCTTTGCCCCCCACACACCCCCAACTAAATATTCTAACTGCAAAACTGCACTACAGTCAGGGAAAGGGCAGGTGTAAGAGAATGGTCAACTGATTTCTTTCTGATGGAAAGAAATCGGTGATTTGGCCGTTCTGTAATTTTGTAGTTCGACATTTTGGTGTCGATCAAGTCAGAGTCGACATTTTCACTTGTCGACATTATAATATAGACCCGTTTTTTTCCCCTAGCAGATCCACTGGTGTTTGCAGTCACTAAATACAGGTAAGTCACTCTTATCCAGTTTAGCTTTAACCTGGCACTTCGGAACATCTCAGCTTATCATTTTAATCTTAAAATGCTAAAATACTGAAACAAGAATGAACTTGCAATATATAAAATAAAAACTGCAAGTTCATTTTGTTTCAATATTTTAACATTTTAAGATTAAAATGATAAAAAGAGATGTTCCAAAGCACTTGGAGGAGGCAGAAGTGTTACTCTTCTCTGTTGTCTGTTGCTATGGCTACGGCAGAAATTTGGCCAGTTAAAGCGGAGTTTGGTTAAAGTGAGACTGGATAAGAGGGAATCTAATGTACCTGAAGTACAGACATATTTTAAAATTGTGTGAAGACCATTTCTCTTGGTGCAGGAAACATCAGATTCAAGGTCCAGAAAGTAAAACAAATGAGTAGCCTTAGAAAATTATCAGATAAAGGACTTTCTGAAACAGCTGATGGCTGTGCTGGCACAGAGACTTAAACAGAAGTTGAGTCAACCACATCAACTATAAGAAAAATGATTTTGACTAAGCTAGTAATCATTTTGGCAAGAGGTTCAACTGTTTCTCTTGAAGAGTTTGAAGACCTACAGTAATATAAACAATACTGGTTTTACCATTAACTAAAAAGGCCTTCTTTGAAATGGTGGCAGGAGGAAGCATGAATTTAGTGGATAGGTGCTGATAAGCTAGACTGAAAACAGCTATGGTAGCCAAAGAAGTGAAGTCCTAGGCATGGGAGGAGTATGGTGAGCCATGCAGGCATGGGTAGTGTTTTTTGGATGCCTTTGAAGAGTTTCTAGTAAACTATCTAGTGACTCATTATGGGTGAAGTAGGATATCACCCAGGCTATTCCTGGTAAGGTTAGTGAAATGCCAACTTTAAAGGGTCACTCGAGAGAAATGAAGAAACACACTGAAAAACCCTTGAATTTAGTGGATTTGCCTCCTCTGAAGAGACAGAGCCAAAAGTAGATAGTGTAATTTTATCTATTCCAGTAGGCATGATCATTGCAGCTATTAATTAAACATTTCTGCTGTAAACTAATTCTGGCACTGGTTCAGATCCATAAAATGCTGAAGGAGCACTTTTGCCCTTGAAATTCTATATGAAATGAAAGGGCTGAGGATACAGAGTTATTAGAAAACAAGTGTTTTGACAGCTGAAAGTAGTACTAGCATATTTACAGGCTTAAATGAACTAATTTCTATAAAACCAGTGTTGAAAGTAAGACCACAGAAGAAATCATATGAGCCCAAATATATTATTTGTACGTACTGATTTTTACTGGTAAGTGTCTGAACTGTTTTAGTTGATGGATATTAATTCAAAGTGTCTGTGTGTGTGTGTGTGTGTGTGTGTGTGTGTGTGTGTGTGTGTGTGTGTGTGTGTGTGTATGTGTGTGTGTGAGGGGTAAATCCTTCAGTATTGTTGATTAATTGTCTGATGAAGTCCTAAGGAGCTGTAAAAATTAACATGTTTACAGATTTAATTTTATTTAAAATAAAACAGTCTGTGCATATAGATGTCCAGTATTAATTTTTTATTTTTTCCATCTCTTAAATTGTGGTACAAAGGCATTTTTGACAACTCATACATGTGCACACACACACACACACACACACACACACACACACACACACACACACACACATATATAAATCACTACATAATGAATAGTCAACATGCCACAGTCAACATACAATACAATACATGCACCAGACATGTCAAAGTCATTATATCATGCAAATAACATATTGACACTCAGGTGATTCTCAATTTACACCCTGCTCTAGCTTAGTAATATGTGCTAACCCTAACCTGCCTCAAACCACAGCATGCATTATAACTTTAAAAGCCCCTCCCATAGCACTACCACTACACACAGCATGCACACACACACACACACACACACACACACACACACACACACACACACACACACACACACACACACACACACACTAAATCTATCACCTAACCTAACCTTAAACACTCACAATCACATAACCACCAATTCATCAATCCCCTTACCAAACCCTTACTCTAACCCTAACCTATACACATTTGCACAAACACACATATGCTTAGTATACATCAGGGGTGGCTCGTGCTATAGGACTGCAGGACTGCAGCCCTCCCACCTGTAAAAATGAATAAATTCCCCACATAAAAAAAAAAAAAATTAAAAATCTTTTCTTTCACGAGTAGTCCCGGACTCTGCGCATGCGTGCTTAGTTCTGACTGCTGTCAGAGGCAGACCAGAACTCCACGCACGCATGTGTGCTCATTCCTGAACTCCAGACTGCTCTCTTAGGCAGTCCAGATAGGGAAGGTATGAAACTCTGCCTTTCCAACCCAGAGGTCTGTGCGGTGACAACCGCACAGACCGGAAGGTCACCGGACTGCATCATCCCACAGGCTGGAGGCTCCAGCCTATTCAAGTCTCATGGGGACCCACCAGCAGGATGCTCCAGCCTACTCACATCTTGCGGGAGAACAGCATGTGCGGGCCATTATGGAGAGTAGAGATGAGACAGATGGAGGATTTGGCTGGGCTGCTGCAGAGGATCACTATGGAGGACAGAAACAGCAGAGGACGTAGCTGGACAGGATCGCTATGGGGGACAGAATTAGCAGGTGTGTGTGAGCTGCTATGGAGAGTAGAGATGAGACAGATGGAGGACTTAGCAGGGCTGCAGCAGAGGATCGCTATGGAGGACCGAATCAGTAGAGGACATAGCTGGACAGGATCACTACGGGGGGACAGAATTAGCAGGTGTGTGCGGGCCATTTATGGAGAGTAGAGATGAGACAGATGGAGGACTTAGCTGGGCTGCTGCAGAGGATCACTACGGAGGACAGAATTAGCAGAGGATATAGCTGGACAGGATCACTACGGGGGACAGAATTAGCAGGTTTGTGCAGGCCGTTATGGATTGTAGAGACGAGACAGATGGATGACTTTGCTGGGCTGCTGCAGAGGACAGAATTAGCAGGTGTGTGTGTGTGTGTGTGTGTGTGTGTGTGTGTGTGTGTGTGTGTGTGTGTGTAATGCCCCAGGTGCTACATGGTGGTGGGTAGAGAATAAGGCTTGAACCCTGTACCTTGGGCCCAAGTGGCAAGAGCCTGAATTCCCTATCCTCCACTATTTGTTAAAAATGTGCAGATTTTTGCCTCATACTTGTTCTGTTCCTCATAAAATATATGGTTTCTGTATTTTTGTTTCTTGACACAGTCAGTGGTGCAGTGGTGCACTGGTAGCATTGTTGCCTGACAGCTACAGGTTCTCTGGTTTGATTCTTGGCTGGGGAGTCATCTGTGTGGAGTCTTGCATGTCCTCCCAGTGTTTGTGTGAGTTTGCTCTGGTGTCCTCCCATCTTACAAAGACGTGTTTGGAGGGTTTCTCCCTGGGCCTCTGCTGAAAATTGGCTTTTGTTCCAAGTCAGACTTTCCTGGTTAACAAATGTTAAATAAAAATGACAAGCATTTGAATTTCAGACTTCATATTCTTCAGAAAGTGCATGGTAACACAAAACCTTTTATTCAAGCAATTTTTGAAGTTTATAAGATGGATATCTGAACTTTGTCCCTATTTTGGGACTGTATTCCCCCATTATTGGCTTCGTCCAGGTTTTTTGTGCTAAGGTTGAGAGCTATGGTGACAACTGAATTCACTGAATATGTTTGGGGACTGTATTCCCCCATTACTGGCTTTGTCTTGTCTACGTGTTTTTTGCTAACAGGTTGAGAGCTATGGTGAGAACTGAATTCAATGAATATGTTTGGGGGCTGTATTCCCCCGTTTTTGGCTTTGTTCAGGTGTTTTGTGCTAAGAGGTTGACAGCTATGGTGAGAACTTAATTCACTAAATGATAGCCATTTAAGTTTCAGTCTTCCTCTCTTTCATAAAACAGATGATTTGTTGTAGTTGCATGTTGCTCTGACTGTTTTGCACAGTGTCCTGTGTTCAATACGTGGCAATGAAATGTATGGTGGTAGCACAGCATTTTATTCTAGCAACTGTTCAACATTATACAAGCAATAAATGTATCCCTGGTTTTTGGGTTTTTGCCCCCCCCCCCAATAAATTTTGGCTTTTTCCAGATTTCTTGTACTGCAAAGTTCAGAGATACAGCTGAGTGTCAAATAGATTTTTACAAGAAGCTGATAGCTGCAGGGGAACAAAAGTTTAGTGCTGCTTATGCTGAGTCTGCTTACATTGTTAATAGAACAAAAGTAGTGTACTTACTTTTGATGCAGATTAAGGCTCTGGGTTCTACTCCCACAGTAGGTAGATGCATTGCTGATAATGTACTGTGTTGTAAAGGGGGTGGATGCTGCAGTCCTTTTTGGCAAAGATACCTAGTAACTATGAACCTATCAGTTTGCCATCCATTCCCTATTGCAATATTACTAGCTTATTTTTTTAATGCAACATAGGCAATTTATTCCTCAAGGGCAGCAGGCACTCTTTTTGTAGATGAAACAATGAAATATAAAGTTGTTTGCTAGCAGCACCCTCTTCATTAGTTACATATTTCTTTAATGTGGAATTATTTAGATGATTTTTACTTCTTCAGAGATTGTGCATATTTACTGATAATGGTGGACTGTAGAAGTTTGGGTAGACTTCTATGATGGAAATGTTCTGAACTGGGCAGTTTTGTCATTATTGGTGCATGCATTTTGTTTCATTGTTTACTGTAAAAATGTTCTGAATTGGGCAGTTTTGTCATTGGTGCATGCGTTTTGTTTCAATGTTTACTGGAAAAATTTTCAAAACAATAAATTTAAAACGCCCTCTAACAACTGTACTGTATTGTACAAGGAATATAATTTAGTACAATCAGGAAGGTGTATCAAAGAGCACATGTATGTTTCATGTACAAGGGGCCTATGATTTTAAAACAGCCCAAAGTTAATCTTTACCTGCCACTGGCAAAATGTATTTTCTTTGAATGTGGGTTTCAATGCTGTTTCAATGAATGTGAGTTTCAAGGGCAGAGAAGTTTTAATGCTAAGTCTGTTTTCATTGTGAGACTGCATTGCGTTGTTTAGTAGATGCTTAGTGTTTTTGCTGTAAAATGCAAAATAAAACTTTCAAATTAAGTCCAAATCATCGTAGAAGTAAAGCAGTATGCACATTAGTGTTTAAGGTAAATGGAGTGAAATAGCCAAGTAATGGATCATTGGAATGGTTGCAGGGGGAAGGGCTCCATTCGACCATGATTTTGTGAGGGGGAAGGGCGGCAAACTCAGACAGCCCCAGCTGAACTATACCTCCCAACTGTTCAGATTTTCACAGAATGAATAGATTTTTGCTTCTTATTTTTGGTTTGTTCCTCATAAAAT